>NC_085136.1:313225378-313241364 GCF_035046485.1 Aedes albopictus | reverse complement strand
GTTACTAAATTCACTCATTTCCGAGCAGAAATGGGACAAAATACAGGTATACCTCGATTTAGTGGACATTTCAGTTTTCGAAATGTCTATAAAATCGAATTTTACGTAAAATCTAAGCAAAATTTTTTATTTAATTTTTATGTAAATTTTATACCAAAATGTACTAAAACATATAGAAACTGCATGAAATTTGAGTTTTCGATAAAAGGCTCGAAGTTTTTGGCATATATTAGTAATTGTCGCTAAATAATGAATAAACCACTATCTCGCTATTTTGCTGCGATCAAAAACTTTTGTCTCCAAAACTATGTATGGTTGATTTAAAAGCCAATTTTTTGAGCAATGGATATACACTATGACGTTATTTGCATAAATGTCCCAAAAAAATGAAAAAGTTCATAAATTCTTCTAGGGATCCCATCTGAACTTCCTCAAGGGGTTCCTTCGGAAATTGAGAGGTTCGTGAGAAGCACTTGATAGAGCGTGGTTACTAGTTGTGCTGTATTTGCCGAACGATTTTTCTATATGATTAGTGTAGGTTTGTGCCGAGTATTGTGTTGTTCTTGGTTGTGCATGCATCACTCATTGTGTTGTTCTTTGCTGAGTATTGTGTTGTTCTTTACAGAGAAGAACATTAATCAAGACAATTAGATGATTGGCAATGAACCACAAAAACCCCACAACAATTGGTGAGATCTTTCCAATATTATTTATTTATAAATACTTCTATTTCAGTATACAGTCAACTTTCGGTCGTTGGGCTACGTTTAGGTGGGCTACGTTTTAACTGGGCGCCCGTTAGGTGGGCTATAGCCCAGTTAAAATGAAGTCAAACGTCACTTTTTGACGTGAAGCATGATTTGTCAAGGTTAGTAGCCCTGAATCTCTATTGTTAGAGATTATTTGACAGCTCAAAACTCAGCCCACCTAGTGAAAGTCTTTCACTAACTGGGCTACGAGTTTAGTGCAACGAACGAAAGTTGACTGTATTTACTTTATAACTGCATATAAGTTTAAAATTCGCTATTTTCAACATCCTTTCATCTATTGGAAGATGCTTCAGTTCTGGGCTCTTTCTAAGTTGATGAAGGGATTTATAAATGCTTGCAAGGACTTGGCCAGGTGTGTGGAGCTGAGTGAGTCTATGACATTGTAGATAGTAGCGACATCATCAATGTCAATAGAAATTGTAGTATTCCGTCTGTCCGCCAGCGCCGCTAACAACATAATGCCTGGTTTGTTTTGGTCTCTCCTGTCCGCTCTTTTCCCGCCCAGAACAAGGTCTCTATGCACACAGGTATGCATCAGTCGGTAAAGATAATAATCATCACAATGTGCGATGGCAAAGGTATGGCTTACACTATCTATCATAAGTGCAATACACTACAATCCCTCCTTTTCAATAAAAATGCGAAAACGGTTACTACTTCTATATGTAATATGACACGGAGTCTTAGTATATTAAATATACTCTTTTTAAACATTCAAGATAGTTCTATTCACTTTAATGTTCGTGAAGTTGTTACTTCGCTTGATATGTTCGCTAAGTCCACTGTATTATTCGTTGCATGCTAAACTACCATTGTAGGAAATTCCCAACACTCTCCAATAACTATGTCTAGCTTTACTGAACTTTTTCCTATTATTTTTACTTCAATGTATTCTATCAACATTACTGATTGCTGATAGAACATCTATTTCCGCTTCAGGTTAAATTAAACATTCTGTTCTTTAATTGCTGCATTTCTCCCCGTTTCCAATTACATCATATTATTCCTATAATTCTCCACATAGTGAAGAACAAGTCCTTATTTGAGAAAGTGATACTCTAGGAATGTGCTCACTTACCCCCGGGTTTGGAAATCCAAAAGAAGGAACAATTGATAGGCTCACAATGTTCAACCAAACATCTCAAATACTACACGTCACCTGAAAATAGTTTGACAACGCTGATATGCTGCTCCACAACCGTGATACGAAAATACGACTCAATCACAATAACTACACCACACTGACCATCTAACAGTTAGCTTGCCCAACCTTTAGTCGTCGGTATCTGTGACATGAAACATTTTATCATCGAAGCTACCGTTACTAACGAGCAATGGATAAAACAAAGAAGAGAAACGTCAAAATTGGAACATTCGATTTGCTGTCGTCCCCATAGCTCCCCAATCGATCAGGAGACCTGTCAAAATGACAAGAATGGCCATTCTGGATATACTCAGGACTCCCCAACCGTTACAACGCAATTTGTTTGAATGTTACTCCATTCCACTTGTCGAAATACGCCTCTACAAAACCCAACGTTTCAGATTGTTTCAGAGAACCAGCAAAAATGGCTGACGCAAAAATGGGCTAGCTATGCGCTGCCCAACTCATAGCTTTCCGGAACTCACTGCCAATGCTAATGTAGTGAAAAAAAAGCGAATTTTTTTTTTCAACGTGTTGTAATACAACAGCGCGATCACTCGAGAAATAGGAATCTTCTTATCTAGGGCCTGTTACTCCATTTAAGCATAAAGACTTCAGTGCTTAGTCTGAACCGATTAGTGGAACAGTAGGGTTTTTAATAATGTCTGGCATCTCCATCATTGAACCTTCCGTTCAAGCTTTAGAGATAAACCCTAATACCCATTCATCTGTTCGTCATACAACTTGAGTGTAATTCTCATAGTACCATCTCTGAATATGATAACAAAACAATCCCAAATATAGCTTTCATATGGAAGAACAGGTATGTCGTGGCGCCGCTTAACTGAGCGTCGCACAACTAAGTCACATCGCGATCCATCTTGTCACACTTCCTGAATTATGTCGAAGGCACTGCGCATCCTTCCCATTGTTTTCAGCACACTTGTTGTAGCACTTGAAGACCGAGGAGGAAAAGCAGGTTTTATTCAACGTCAGTCCTAATATAACTTTCAACAGCGCTACCTTCAGTTTCGCTACCACTAGCGTGCGCAGGGTTCTTGCTTAGGGGGGGCACTATAATAATGGTGCAATATATGTATGATCATGGTGCCCAATAGAATGATGGTGTTACACGTAATATGAATTCCCAAATAGGGGTTTCAACATGTTGTGGTGCCAACATCACCAAGTAGTACTTCATATTGGGATTCTAGAGAAGGCTTCGGATGGTAATGATTTCAAGGCAATACGAAACTTAAATATGAAGTCATTATCTCGACTCTTATAAAATTTTATAAACGTATCAAATACAATGGAGAATATCTAGAAAATTATCAATTATAGAAAAAAAATATTGTCTTTGTGAAAGAATTTTGATCCTAGACAATTAATGATGCTAGGAGAATGTCAGAACTCCTAGATAGAACATTTTGATCGGAATCCTTATTGCAATCTACAGAGATTCCTCCAGGATTTCTCCAAATATTCGTGCATGAGTTCCTCCAGGAATTCCCTCAAAAAATCTTCCAATAATTCCTTCAGAAATTCCTCCAGGAAGTCTCATACATTTCTCCAGAAATTCCTCAAATAATTCCTCCAGGAATTCCTCCAGTAAATACTCCAGGAATTCTTCCAAAATTCCTCCAGGAATTCCGCCTGAAATTTCTTCTAGGAAAACCCCACTTGAAATGTCTGCCCCCAATATTTTCACCAGGGATTCCTACAGGAGTTGCCCCACGGAATCCCCCAGAAAATCCTAAAGGAATTTCTGAAGAATATCTTCCTGGAATTCCTTGAGAAATTCCTCCAGGAGTTCCTTCAGAAAATTCTCAACGAATTTCTTCAGGAATTCCTTCAGGGATTCATCCATGAATCATTTCAAAAAAATCCTTCTTAAATTCCTTAACAAATCCCTCCAGAAATTTCTCGAAAAATAACGCCAGAAATTCCTACAGGAATTCCTCAACAGAAAAAATCCTTCAAGAATTCCTCATGAAATTCCTCCAGGGATTTCTCCAGAAAATCCTCTAGGGAATTTCAGCCAGAATTTCTCCAGAGAATCCTAAAAGAATGTCTCCCGGAACTCTTCCAAAAATTTCGCGAGGAATCTCTACAGGAAATCCTCCACAGATTCCTCCAGTAGTTTCTCCAGGATTTTTCCAGGATTTTTTTCAGGAATTCTACAGGTATTCCATAATGAATTTCTTCTGAAACTCCTCCAGATATTCCTTTAGAAATTCCTCGAGGGGTTCCTTCAGACATTTCTTTAGAAATTCCTCCAATATGCAACCAGTGATTTCTTTCAGGAATCCCTCCACGGATTCCTGCAGAAAATCCTAAAGGAATTTCTTCCAAAACTCTTCCAGGAATACCTCCAAGCAATCCTCTAGGAATTTCTTAAGGATTTTTTCCAAAAATTTCTTAAGGAATTTCTCCAGGGATTCATTACTGAATTTCTTCAGAAATTCCTCAGAAACTTCTTCCAGAAATTCCTCCAGGAATTCCTCGAGGAGTTCTTTCAGACATTTCTCCAGGAAACCTCATATATTTCTCCAGAAATTCTTCAAATAAATCCCCCAGGAACTCCTCCAGTAAATACTCTTAAAATTCCTCCAGAGATCTCTCCTGACATTTTTCTAGGAAAACTCCTGAATGTCTGTCTGTCAGAATTCCCCCAATATTTCCTCCACGGATGCCTCCATATCATGCTAAAGGAATTTCTCACGGAACTCTTCCAGGTATTCCTCAAGAATTTTCTCCAAGGATTTTTCCATGGATTCCTTCAGGGATTTCTCAAACAATTTCATCAGAAATTCCTTCATGGATTTCTTCAGATATTCCACAAAAAATCCTCCAGAAATTCCACCAGGAATTCTTTCAGAAATTTGTCGAGGAAGAACTCCAGAAATTCCTCCAGCAGTTCCTCCAGGCATTCCTCCAGAAAATCCTCTAGAAATTTCTGCCTGAGTTCCCTAAGAATGTCTCCCGGAACCCTTCCAAGAATTCCTCGAGGAATTCCGCAAGGAAGTTGTCCAGCAAATCCTCCACGGATTCCTTCAGGAATTTCTTCAGGATTTTTTCCAGCAATTTATCCAAGAATTCCTGCAGGAATTCATTCATTAATTTCTTCAGAAATTCCTCAAAAAATTCCACCAGGTATTCGTTCAGAATTTGCCCGAGAAGTTCCAGCAGACATTCCTCCAGAAATTCCTCCGAGATGCCTCCAGAGATTTCTCCCCGAAATTCATCCATGGACTCCACCAGAAAATCCTAAAGTAATTTCACCCGAAACTCTTCCAGGATTTCCGGGAGTTCTTCGAATGAGAAATTCCACCAGGGAATCCTCCACGGAATCCCCTAGGAATTTCTCCAGGATTTTTTTTCCTGAAATTTCTTCAGGAATTCCTCCAGGGATGCAATAATTTATATCTTCAGAAATTCCTCCAGATATTCCTTCAGAAATTCCTCGAGAAGTTTCTTCAGGCATTCCTCCATTAATTTTCTAGGAAGCCTCATATATTTCACCAGAAATTCCTCAAATAATTCCTCTGGTAAATACTCCAATAATTCCTCCAGAGATTCCTCCTGAAATTTTCTTTTAGGAATGACTGTCAGAATTCCTACAATATTTCATCTAGGGATTCCTCCAAGAATTGATCCTTGCATTCCTCCAGATAATCCTAAATGAAACGGAACTCTTCCAGGTATTCCTCCTAGAATTCCTCGAAAAATTCCCCCATGGATTCCTCCAGGAAATTCTCAAGGCATTTCTTCAGGAATTCCTCCGAGGATTCATTCATGAATTTCTTCAGAAATTCCGCAAAAATTCCTCCGCAAAAATTCTTTCAGAAATTTCTTAAGGAAGAGCGCCAGAAATTCTACCAGGAACTCCTCCAGGGATTCCTCTAAAAAATCCTCTGGGAATTTTCACCAGAACTACAGGGATTTCTCCTTGCATTCCTCAAAGAATTCCTCAAGAAC
This sequence comes from Aedes albopictus, assembly GCF_035046485.1. Classification (NCBI taxonomy): domain Eukaryota; kingdom Metazoa; phylum Arthropoda; class Insecta; order Diptera; family Culicidae; genus Aedes; species Aedes albopictus. The sequence continues at coordinate 313,235,469 of NC_085136.1, read as the reverse complement.
TTTTTCTGCAGGGATTCGTTAAAAATTTCTTCAGAAATTCTTTAAAAAATCCTGCAGAAATTCCTCCAGAAATTTCTCGAGGAGTTCCTTCAGAAATTTCTCCATGGAGCCTCATATATTTCTCCAGAATTTCCCCAAATAATTTCTCCAGTAAATACTCCAGAAATTTCTTCAGAATTACCTCCAGGAATTCCTCCAGAATTACCCCCAGGAATTCCTCCAGAGATTCCTCATGAAATTTCTTCTAGAAAAAATCCTTTAGGAATGTCTGCCAGAATTTCTTCAATATTTCCTCCCGGGATTCTTCAAGGAATCGCTCTACAAATTCCTCCAGAAAATCCTAAAGGAATTTCTCCATGAACTCTTCCAGGAACTCCTCCTGGAATTTCTCGAGCAAATCTTCCATGGATTCCTCTAGGACATTCTACAGGAAATTCTCAAGGACTTCTTCAGTGATTCATTCCTTCAACGATTTATTCATGAATTTCTTCAAAAATTCATCCAGAAATACCTCCAGGAAATACTCCAGAAAATCCTCTAGGAATTTCTGTCAGAATTCCTCCAGAGAATCTTAAAGGAATGTTTCCCAGAACCCTTCCAAGAATTCCTTAAGGGATACCTCCATGGGTTCCTTCAGGAATTTCTCCAGGATTTTTTTCAGGAATTCCTTCAGAAATTCCTCCCTACATGGATTCCACCAGAAATTTCTCAAGGCATCCATCCAGGGATTTTTCCAGGAAATCCATCACGGAATCCTCCACATAATCCTAAATCAATTTCTCCTAAAACTCTTCTAGCAATTCCTCCAGGGATACTTCCATGGAATCCTCATGAAATACCTCCAGGGATTGCTGCCGGAATTCCTACAGAAAGTTCTCTAAGAATTTCTGCCAGAATTCCTCCAATATTGTCTGCAGGGATTCTTCCAGAAATTCCTCGACTAATTCCTCCAGAAAATCCTAAAATAACTTCTTCCGGATCTTTTCCGGGAATTTCTCTAGGAATTCCTCCAGAGATTTCTTCATGGATCCCTCCGAAATTTCTTCGGGAATTCATCCATGAGTTTCTTCAGAAATTTCTCAAAAAAATCCTTTATTAATTCCTCGAGGACATTCCTCCAGGAAGCTTTAAACATTTGTCCAGAAATTCCTTAAAGAAGTCATCCAGGAATTTCTCTAGTTATTTCTCTAAGAATTCATAAATGAATTCCCCCAAAAAAATCTGGAGGAATTTATCCTGAAATACCTCCCGGAATGCAAACATGGGTTCTCCCAGAAATTTCTCCAGAGATTCCTGAAGAAAATCATCCAGGAATTTCTCCAGGAATGTTTCGCAAAAAATACCTCAAAGAATTCTTTCGGGAATTCCTCCAGAAATTACTCCATTCATCCCTTCAAAAATTTCTTCGGTAATTCCATCTTGAATTTCTACAGGGATTCCTCCAGGAATTTCTGCAAGGATACCTTTTTTTTATTTTTTTTTTTATTCCTTGTTGGGTATCTAAGTCACTGCGACCAGTTGATACCTTAAGGAATTCCTGCTCGGATTGCTCCAGAAAATCCTGAAGAAATTTCTTCCGGAACTCTTCCTGGAATTCCTCGTGAAATTTTTCCAGGGATTTCTACAGATTTTTTTTCAGGATTTTTTTTTCTGGAATTTTCCTAGGAAAATTTCTCTAGTTTTTGCTCCAGAAAAAATCTTCATGGATACCCCCAAGAATTCCTCTAGGTATTCCTCCAAGAGTCCATCCACGGATTTCTCCAGAAAAAAACTTTTCCCGAAACTGTTCCAGAAATTTTTCAAAGTATTCCTTCAGGAAATCCTCCAGATTTTTTTCCAGGAATTACTTCATTTTTTCAGGAATTTCTCCAGAAAAATCTTTAAGGATTCTTCCAGATTTTTTTCTAGGAATTTTCCAGGGATTCATCCTTGAATTCCTTCACAGATTCCTGCAGGAATCCCTCCTAGGATTACAGCAGGGATTTTTCCCGGATCTTTTCTGGGAATTTCTCTAGGAATTCCTTTAGGGACTTCTCCGTGGATTCCTCCAGGAGTTTCGTCGGGTATTCATCCAGGAGTCCATCCATGAGTTTCTTCAAAAATTACTCAAAAAATCCTTCATAAATTCCTCGAGGAGTTCCTCTAGACATCCCTCCGGGAAGCCTTAAATATTTGTCCAGAAATTTCATAAAGAATTTATTCAGGAATTTCTCTAGTTATTCCACCAAAAAAATCTTCAGGAATTTATCCAGAAATACATCCAGGAATTTCTCCAGGAATGTTTCGCAAAAAATTCCTCAAAAAATTCTTTCGGAAATTCCTCCAGGAACTCCTCCATTATTCCTGCAAAAATTCCTACGTTATTTCCATCTTGAATACCTTCGGGAATTTCTACAGAGATTCCTCCAGGAATTTCTGCAACGACTCCTAAATGAATACCTGGTCGGATTTCTCCAGAAAATCCTGAAGAAAATTTCTCCCGGAACTCTTCCAGGAATTCCTCGAGAAATTTCTCCAGGGATTTCTACAGACATTTTTTCAGGATTTTTTTTCAGGAATTTTTCAAGGAATCTTTCCGGAAATTTCTCCTGGGACAACTATAAAAATTTCTCTATTAATTGCTCAAGAAAATCATCTTAAAAATTCTTCATGGATTCCTCCAAGAATTCCTCTAGGTATTCCTACAAGAATTTATCCACGGTTTTCTCCAGAAAAAAAAAACTTCTCCTGGAACTGTTCCAGGGATTCTTCGAAAAATTTCATCAGGTATTCCCCAGGGATTCATCAATGATTTCTTTAGATATTCCTCAAAAATTCCTCTATGAATTCTTTTGCTCGAGGAGTTCCTTTAATCATTCCTTCAGGAAGCCGCAAATATTTTTCCAGAAATTTTTCAAAGACTTCCTTCAGGAAATCCTCCAGAAATTCTACAGGAATTACTACATTTTTTTTAGGAATTTCTCCAGAAAAACCTCTAGGGATTCTTCCAGAAGTTTCTCTAATAATTCTCCGGGGATTCATCCTTGAATTGCTTTACGGATTCCTTCAGGAATTCCTCCTAGGATTACAGCAGGGATTTCTCTAGGAATTTTTCCAAAGCTTTCTCTAGGATTTTCTCTATGAATGTCTCCAGGGATTCCTCCAAGTATTCCTCCTGAAAATCCTCCAGAAATTCTTCCAATGATTATTGAAATCATGCCTCCAGAAATTCCTCCAAGATTTTTTTCGCGGATTCTTCCAAAAATTCCTTCAGAAATGACTCCACTGATTCCTCCAGAAATTGCTCCACAAATTCCTCCAGAGATTTTTCCAGTTATTTCTGCAAGGATTCGTCATTGAATTCCTCGAGTAATTCTTCCACAAATTCATGCAGGATTTTTTTCCCAAAAAATCCTTCAGGAATTCATCCTGGAATTCCTCCATGAATTATTTCATGGATTCCTTCATAGATTCCTTCTGTTACCCCTCCAGTGTTTCATCCTGTTATTCCTTCACGGATTCCTTCAGGAATTCCTCCAGGGATTACATCAGGGATTTCTCCAGAATTTCTCATAGCTTCCTCCAGGAAATCTTCTAGAAACTCCTCCAAATGTCCCTCCAGATATTTCCTCAGGGATTCCTGCAGAAATTCCTCCGGACATTCTTCCAGAAGTTCCTCCAGGAATTCTTACAAGGAAACCTCCAGGCATTCTTCCAAGGATTCCTTCAGGAATGCCTTCAGAGAATCCTCCAGAAATTCTTCCAGGAATTTCTCCAGGGTTTCTTCCAGGAATGCCTCCAGAGTTTACTCCAGGGGTTCGTTAATGAGCCCCTGCTGGAAGTCTTCCAGAAATTTGTCCAGGAGTTTTTCGAAATATTTCTTCACAAATTCCTCCATAAATTCTTTCACGAATTCCTCTGCGGATTCCCCCAGGAAATTCTTCAAGGATTCCTTTAGAAATGCCTCCAGGGAATTCCTTCAATAATTTTTACAGCAATTCCTTTAGTAGTTCCTCCTGCAAATTCTACAGGAATTTCTCTAGACTCCTCTTCCAGTTTTCGAGAGCTACGTTCAAGAATTCTTTCAAGCACTTTTTCAGTAATTCCTTCAGGGATTCCTCCAGAAAGTCCTTCAAGGATTCCTCCTGAAATTTCTCCAGGGATTTCTCCTGGAATGCCTTCACGGATTACTACAGATATACGCCACGATTACGCATTGAAAGCTTTAGTAATGCATAAAATTTAACGATGGTGCATTATATCGCAATTAGACACATATTTGATTCAAAGATGGTGCGTGAGATGGTGCCTGGATGATTCTGTGAACATCATGGTGGTGCATGGAGTGAATGATGTATGTATGGTGCATTAGCTATGATTCTGTTATACTCGTCATGTTTCATATTAAGGTGCACATGCAATTCGTGCAAAGGGGCAGCAAACTCAATGTGACACAGAAATCAACATGTTCCAGGTACGTGGAATACTAATTTGTATGCGGAATGCCAAAATGGTGCATAAAATTCAAATGTAATGGTATAATGAATGCCAAAATGGTACATGAAAAGCTTTGAAGAAGGCGTATGATGCTAGTGTGCTGCATTAGTTGTCGCCGTTATTCAAAGATTATCAACATGTTGCATGGTTAGGTGCACGAATTGCAAAAATGGTGCATAGAATACAAAATAAAAGTATTTTATGTGATGCTCACAACATAATGGTGCATCAGATGCCTAGATGATATAATAAATGCTGAAATGGTGCTTGGAAAACTTTGATGGTGCATTAAATTTAATGATGGTGCATATCAGTATGATGCATTTGATTTCTAGTTGTTTAAAAGATAGTGCATGAGATAAGCATAATGCGTGGATACCTAGTTCATTCTGTAGACGCTTTGAATATGGTGCTGACATCACTGATTAGTTAAAAGATGGTGCGTGAGATTAGCCTAAAAATGATTCTGAGAACATCATGGGTGTGCATGAGATACTAAGATATTGTATGTGTCAATGGTCAATGGTGCACCATGGCTCAGTGATTCTCAACATTGCGTGGTAAGATCCAAGGTGCAAGAATTGCAAAAATGGTGCATATAATTTTTTATAGAAGGGGGGGCAAGTGCCCCCCCTTGCCCCCCCCCCCCCTGTGCACGCTAGTGTTCGCTACCAAGCTTGCTGGTCGCAGTGACTTAGATATCCAACAAGGAATAAAATAAAAAAGCTTGCTGAAACACTTCAATGCATTAACTTCCAAGTCTATAGAATCAAACAAGCTCCGGATGTACTCTCAGAATGCTTGTCTGAAGATTACAACATCCTTCAGAACACCATTGCTATTTTGAAAATCAATTGCAAAACTTCATGAAACGTCTGAATCAGCTACCGTTTCATTGAATGCACTTGTTAATTCGTTCAACCCACCGGAAGTTGCCCGGTCGGCCATCACCGTGGTCAACCATCACCATTGACGCTTTGAACAACAAGCGAGCCCCCTCCAACGTGTTACATAAAACACAACAGCACGACTGACAAAAGATTAAGAAAAATCTCACTCCTCCACTCTTCAGCCTCTTCTTAGAGTTTGCAAACCATGCAAAACCCACACTATTCAGTGCAATTTGACTACTGACACAAAAAACATGCTCATCCAAATGAAAAGCGAAAACGCCTACATCATCCAACAAGCTGTAAAACGCAGAACAATCAGTCCTTTCTACTACCATTTCGTCAATGCTTACAACATTACTTCGATTGAAAACCTCTTGTAATCCCAACGCGTCACATCATTCCTCAAAACAAAATCTCATGAAGCAAAGTTGACATTGTTTGCAATGGTAACCGAAAATCCCTTATTTGTTCCTTTTCTTGACATGAAGAAGAAGTCTTCGTCTCAGCTCCGTGCTCCTCTTTCACATGCACACTTATTGGTTTCCCTCCAACTGACCTTCCTTTTTTTTTCCTGTCACATGAGTCACATGACAAGCACGAAGCCACAATCTATACCTAAAATCAAGGGACTGGTCCTGATGAATATCCGCACATTAATAGCTTCGACCACTAGAGCCATACGAAGATCAAAATTAGTACACGATGATATTAACCAGCTGCTCCCTATTTCTCCAGCCTATCAACAACGTCTGTCACTGATCGACCTCTTCTTTTACATCTCCCATCTTGTCTTCATTATGATAGAGTATGGGACACAGTCAAATACCCTGGTCCGTATTAATTCACTAATGTCTCTGTTTCGCACTTCAACAATCCTACTTCTCAACATCGAATGTGTTTCACATGTAAAGTAAGAAACAAAACCCCACTCACACCCTTTTTGATCCAATTGGGAATCCACCATAATCAGCTTCATCAAGAATCAGCGCCACTACCCCATTCAGTTACTGCAAACCAATCACTACTACGCTACCGTTCTACGCCCAATTGTCCCATGTTATATGGCAATCCCATATAACATGGGACAATTATGCGTATAACGGCAGTACGTAACGCCGAAAACCAAGTACAGTAGACATTCGCTCGGTGAAAACTCCTCAACTACAATATGCTTTTTAACCATGTTGACAGTCTAGTCTGTCTATCCTTCCAAGTCTAAGACTCGAGCGCATGTCACTCGATCCCGCTATCAAAAATCCCGGCCGCCACAAATCCTACCTAGAGGCAATATAATCATCGGATACCCTTATCGTAGTCCACGAAGCGTTATCATTTTGGCACTTTTTTTCTACTGTGGGAGCCAACAATTTACTTGCTTTGGTTCGTATCGGGGAAGCTATCATGTTCACACAGCATCTTCTACAGTACAACTGTCGCGCTACTATTTCTGAACACTCGCTTAAAGCGCTACTCACTTGTTAGCGAATCCCGAGCACCCCCAAAGATGCTCTGCACAATGTGACCAATTCTCTGACAACCTCTTCTAAGAGCAAAACAGAGAACACATCATAAATGAAAACTAAATTACTCATACAGTTGTCAACTGATTTCTTTCCTCCGTAATCTACGCAAATAGCGTGCAACATCGAAATCAAAGCAAATACCCGCATCAATACCAAAACGAAACTCTACTTCAGGAACGCCAAGTTGGCAATCTAGATATCATTTTCTTTTGCTTTCCTATTCTACAGTGGTATACGCTACGCTACGTCATACACTGTTTCTAACCTTCACATCAAAACACGAACGAATAACCCTCGGCATTAACTATTCGTTTCAATCTCGGTCCACAGAGGAAAAACCATGTTCCTATTTTTTCATTCCATCATTGAATCAGAATCCTTTCGATTCTCAACTCTAGGCACATCAGTTTCCAGTAACAATATCTACATGTCTTTCAATGCTGTTACATGGAGAATTGCACCAATTCTCGCATACACATACAGCAAATCCTCAGGACTTCCAACAATTTCACCTCAAGCTTTGGTTCCAGGAGAATTCTAGCGCATTGGATTACCGACAGGGAGTGCGTTCAATGTTGCTCAACAGGAGTAATATCATTTAATTTTGTATGGCGAAAAGCATCAAAACTCGAATTTCTCGAAATGAAAAGCTTTTACCGAAAAAATATTTGGTAGGCACCAAACCGGTCATCATTGTGCACAACCGCTACCAAATATTTTTTCGAATAATGTGTTTCACTTCGAGAAATACGCCATTAGATGCTATTCGCCATACAATATTTTTGCGATTTACTTTTAGCGATCTTTCGCGCATAGAAGCTAGCGCCACATTGGTCGATGCGGAGAGTAGGAAAACAGTCAAAGCATTTAATTCATTCTCGCATTTCACCTCAAGCTTTGATTCCAGGAGAATGAATTAACTACATCGGCTGTTTTCCTACTCTCCGCATCGACCAATGTGGCGCTAGCTTCTATGCGCGAAAAATCGCTAAAAGTAAATCGCAAAAATATTGTACGGCGAATAGCATCTAAAGGCAAATTTATCGAAGTGGAATACATTATTCGGGAAAATATTTGGTAGTGGCTGTGCACAATGGTGGCTACTATTAAGCCTACCAAATATTTTTTCAGTAAAAGCTTTCTATTTCAAGTAATTCAAGTTTAGATGCTTTTCACCATACAAAATTAAATGGATTTACTCCTGCTGATCAACTGTGGGTGTGCGCCAAGCGGGTAGTCCATTCTAGCGCAATGGACTACCCGCTTTGCGCGCAGCCACAGTTGATCAGCAGGAGTAAATCAATTTAATTTTGTATGGCGAAATGCATCTAAACTTGAATTACTTGAAATACAAAGCTTTTCCCGAAAAAATATTAGGTAGGCTTAATAGTGGTCACCATTGTGCACAACCACTACCGAATATTTTTTCGAATAATGTGTTCCACTTTGAAGAATTTTCCTTTAGATGGTATTCGCCATACAATATTTTTGCGATTTACTTTTAGCGATTTTTCGCGCATAGAAGCTAGCGCCACATTGTTCGATACGGAGAGTAGGAAAACAGCCGATGTAGTTAATTCATTCTCACATTTCACCTCAAGCTTTGATTCCAGGAGAATTCTAGTGCAATGGACTACCCGCTTGGTGCACACCCACAGTTGATCAGCAGGAGTAAATCCATTTTATTTTGTATGGTGAAAAGCATCTAAACTTAAATTACTTGAAATAGAAAGCTTTTACTGAAAAAATATTTGGTAGGCTTAATTTGTGCACAACCACTACCGAATATTTTTTCGAATAATGTATTCCGCTTCGATAAATTTGCCTTTAGATGGTATTCGCCATACAATATTTTTGCGATTTACTTTTAGCGATTTTTCGCGCATAGAAGCTAGCGCCACATTGGTCGATGCGGAGAGTAGGAAAACAGCCGATGTAGTTGATTAATTCTCGCATTTCATACACGGGAAATCCTACTGATTTCCGCCAACTCCTTGGGAAACACTGTTTCCCTCGAACTTTGCTCCCATGGAGAATTCTTTCCAATTCTCGCAACTTATTCTGGGAAAATCCTGTAGATTCTCGCCAACGCCATGAGAATCACTCTGATTCTCGCAAAGTTCGAACCCACACCACGGAGAATTCTTCTCAATTCTCGCGTCCGGCAACAACTTGCATTTGAGTTCGGATGTTCCACAAAGAATTCCTCTGAATTCTCGCATCTCCAAACACATCTGAATTTAATTATCGTAGTGGAAATCCATTATAACCACTTTACAAACTGGACCACCAACCATTCGTTTTCACTGGTTGTATTTATATTTACCTCCTTTTTTATCCTCGTCGCCAGGTTGTAGTATTCCGTCCGTCCGCCAGCGCCGCTAACAACATAATGCCTGGTTTGTTTTGGTCTCTCCTGTCCGCTCTTTTCCCGCCCAGAACAAGGTCTCTATGCACACAGGTATGCATCAGTCGGTAAAGATAATAATCATCACAATGTGCGATGGCAAAGGTATGGCTTACACTATCTATCATAAGTGCAATACACTACAGAAATATTCAACTTTGCAACTCCATCCAAGATTTGTGCAAGTATTCATGCTATGCTATGCTATGCTATGCTATGATTAGTGTAGGTTTGTGCCGTTATCTGCTCGATCGCCTTTTGTTGCAACTCTGGGGTGTTAAATGAAATTAAGAAAACCCAGAATTCTCAAATTTATTACGACGGTCTCCGAATAAAATTTCCCACATCAAATCATCATGTTACAGAATATTTCAGAAAATCTTCCATGTGTTCCTTCAGAAGAGTCACAAAGAATTTTTCAACGAAATTTGGCAAGATTTGCTTCACCAATTCCTCCATGACTTTTCACAAATCGTTTCAGAGATTGTTCGAGAAATTCGCACAGGGATTACTTCAGAAATTATTTTGATTATTTATTCATTAACTTCTCTAGGCATTCGTTCAAGACCCAAGTAACCACGAGGCACTATAATTCACCTGGAGGCGAATATAATTCTATTGAGGGACTGACAGACTCTATAATGGCCGCTTAATAGGGAATGTTTTGGAGATTTCTATAGAAAATCTACCAAGAATTCTTCGGAAATTCTTCTATTCTATTTTTGTTTGCGGAAACTTGTCCGAGTATTCGGCCAAAAAATCCTTCATGGATTCTTTCAAAAAATATTTCTA
>NC_085136.1:313189178-313225355 GCF_035046485.1 Aedes albopictus | reverse complement strand
TAGGATAGCTCAGATCAATTATCAAAAAAAAAAAAACAACAGCAACGTTTTATCTTTTGCATAAGAATGGAACAACCCAAGAGGCTTTAGTCCACGAACCTTACTTTCTATCTAGGAAACCTTGTGAATCCGCTATTTGCTATTTTCAGCGAAAATTAAATGGCAAACTCGTGTGTCATGCCTCCAGCATGTGTGCTTGTCAACAACTCGGTAAGCCTCGTTGAATAAAAATCTTCATTTCGCAACTTATTGTACTAATAAATATTTCCCTTTCTTTGGGAGCGTCCATGAATGACGTAGCATTTTTTCATCGATTTTTTACTCCCCCTCTCCCCTCATAGCCTATTTTCCCATACCTAATACATGGCTCGTCACACAATTCCAGACTACCCCTCCCCCTAAAATAGACGCTTCCTTTCTGTTTTTTTTTCAAACACGAAATAATTTGAATGTGTTATATATATGGCAAAAAGGTAATAAGGGAGAAATCGTACCGGCATGTGTAATAGTTTAATATGAAAACGTACCTTGTTTAAGTAACGTGAAGTAATGTGATCAAAGTGAATCACATTACTTACCAAAGTGAATTGGAATCATGTGACAAGCCCCCCCCTTACTTACAAAAACTTTTTCCCGTGACAGTCGTGGAGAAGATGAGGTAATCCCAGATTCTAGTAGCAACATACGCTATACTAACATTCTTGCCCTTCCTCGATGGCCGTAAGGACGTGGCCGGCTTCGCTATTGATTTAGTTTAGTTTCTTCTGAGATTTCTCTAGATATTTTTCTAGGTGTTCGGACATTTGGCCGAATGCCGTTTGGCCGAACGCCATTCGGTAGAATGCTATCTGGCCGAAAGGGTCGTTTGGCCTAATGCCGTTTGGCTGAATCACGATCAAAAGTATTCAAGGAAGTTTTTGGCATTCTAACTGCCAATATGATCATCAAAAGTATATTTACATCTTATAATCATAGGCTACTCTTTTTAGTATTGATATTCAAGGTTTAGTTGGCGTTTTAACTGCCAATATTTTATCTAAGATTTTTCCTTCTTTCAATCATAAGCTGTTCTTTTCAGTAATACTTGGACGCCTAACAACGGCATGTTCACTTAAGTACATTATTCATTTTGGCCATACGACCCTTTCGGCCAAATGGCGTTCGGCCAAAGGACCCGGAAACATTTTTCTACGTATCATACAGAAGTGGCATTTAATATTCATCAAGTAGTTTAATTTTTTTCTGGAGATCCATCTGCATTTTTTTTTCAGAAATTCTCTCTGGGACTTTTTCAGACATTCTTTCTAGATTTTCTCAAGAAAGTTCTTCTGAGATAACTTCTGAGTTTTCTCAATGTTTCCCAAATCTGAAACTTTTTTCTTTGACTAGAAAAACAATTCTATCACTAATTTTATAAGTATTTCATCCACTGTTCCTACTGGAGCCAACGTTGAGATTTTTTTTTCGAAATTCCTTCAAAAACTTTCTCTGCGATTCCTCAGCAAATTTCTTCGCAGATTCCCCGAGGAGTTTTGGGATCTCTTAAGAAGTTCCTTATGACATTTCTCCAGGAGTTTCTTCTGGAAGCTTGGAAATAACTTCTGGAGGAATCCTATCAGTATTTCTGAAAGAGTTTGAGGGATTCCTATATAACCAGAATAGGCTTTATGGAAAAAAAAAAAAGAAATAAAAAATCTCGGAAGGATCTTCTGATATTTCTTTTGGAATTACTTCGAATATACTGCAATAGTTATCGGTATTACAAAAACAAACTGAAAAAAATCTTTGCGAATTAGAACATGATTCTGGTAGGGCAAGGCTGTGGACGTATATTGGCCTGGGGCAGGTATAGTGGCCTACCTTTGCATTTTTTTTATATTTATCATATCATTGTGCGGCTAGAGGCGTCAATCATTTAGGCGTTTCGTAAGTCTCGAAGCGTGGGTTCGATTCCCGCTACAATCGGGGAAAACTATTCGTCAAACGGAAAATTCACCACTGGGCCACTGGGTGTTATGTGTGCTGTCCGTTGTCATATGTTACCCAAGTAACATTGACTGGTTAATGGTGGCAGTGACTGAATACAATGACAGCTGAATATTGGTTTAAAGTATTGCTTGTTCAACCTCTTTAATCAGCAATACATAGATAGCTGAATATCAAGTTGAGTAGAATATTATTCATCTCTGTAACCAACGTACACAAATATGCAGAATTAATCATCTGTTGTTCAACCTTTAATCAAATAATATTTAACAGCTGATCCAAGCAGTGTTTTCATAGCTTTTTCAGCCTCAATACAGTTTTAGTTCAACTTAAGTTCTTGTTATTCAAGTAACACACTTGTCACCGAAGAGTCACGGCGGCGCAAGTTTTTGTTGTGCAGAAGTTACAGTGACTTACTTCTAGCAAGTAAGTGTTTATTTGTTAGAAGTAAGTCACAGTAACTTATGCACAACAAAAACCTGCGCCGCCGTGACTCTTCGGTGACAAGTGTGTTACTTGGGAACAAGCATTGCTCTCGTTTTCGAGGGTATGTATACATTTGTGTGTGGCGTAGGTGACAAGGTGAGTGACTATAAATCAGGAGTTCAGAGTTCAATTCCCAGTTTTTCCATAGATTAATTTAAATATTCCGAAGCATCTCTTCTGGAAATAGAAAGCCGCAAATGGTAAAAATAAGTTAGTTTTTTTTAACTAAATTCACTAAACTTAATTGATTGCTGACTAAGTGCATATTCTTCCTTAAATCAGCCTTTCAATGTACCTCAAACCAGCTAAAGGTTGAATACAATTTCCAAAATTAGATGTTTAAAGGCTGAATAAAGTATTGTACATCTTGTGCTCAACTTTTGTTCAAATAAAAGCTGCTTTAAAATGGTTGTAAAAACGATTATTCAGCATCAAAATGTTACCTGGATAGTGCTTGTTGAGTCTGTACAATCTCTGGTTGAGGACGGTGTAGTGTCTTTTTTATAATCTCTACAAAATCTTTGCAAATTATTATAGAAACTACCAATGAAAACTAACCCAGATTTTGTGGAGATTATATGATAAATGTGATGAAATTTCCAAGGCAGATACCTGCCTCGGGCCAAAGTACGTCCACTACCCTATTTATTTTAAGATTCTTCAATAAAACGCATCTAAGACTTCTCGAAGAGTTTTTTTATGGGCCCGACTAGATGAACATAACAAGAATATATCATAATTATATCTTAATGTGATATAACTAACAAATTATGTTATAATTTTGTTATGACATGGACTGTTTATTACTTTTTCAAACTGAATTATAACAAAATATGTTATAATCTTTTGTAACTAATTTTGTTACAAATAAATCAGAACAAACTCTGTTATAACTTTGTTATTTTTGCAACTGAACAAAATTATCAGTTGAAAAAATAACAATCATATCAGAATATGAAATAATTTTAATTTTTAACTATATTACAAAAAATTAAAAATTTTATAATGTATTCATTTTTTTCATTGCTTGTAGGGCAAAAAGGTCGATGGATACCAGGTAAAAGATCAAAAGATGCTTATAAGGAAACGGCTTTTGTGACGCCCCTCGGGCGATACGCACCTTACATCGTCGACCTTGGTTCGTCGACCGTCGGTACAATTGACATTCTATTGTCCGATAGGACGATTGACGTGATCACTGGATATGACAGCAAAGGAGTTGAGAAAAATGCTGATTCATGATGATGTGTGGAATATGCAGTGAAAAATCAGAAAACTATTTGAGAATAATTCGTGCCTATAATTGAATTCCGTGAAATGTTCTTAATCTAGTTAAAAGTGAAGTATTTACTAACTTATTTAGCAAATGAAATCGAGAAATTTATTATTTTCTTACCCAGATAGCTATTACCTGCGTTAAATTCTTAGTCAACAAGTGACTAGTAATCAATTTGTTATTCTAAAAATTGTTTATCCTACAACTTAATATCTAACTTATCAAGGTAAGAACACATAAGTGAATGGATCAAAATATATCCTAAACGTTATAAATCTAATGTTTCATGCAGCTAAACTTAAGTACGGAGGAGACCTGATCCAGACAATTGAGGTAGAAGAGATTTGAGAGGCACTAAACGTAAGCAAAATGAATTAAAATGTCAATCTCGTAATAACAAAACTTTATATTAAAGGAAATTTTAACCAGCCAAAAGTTCGCGTTGGTTCATTTTTTCGGAAGACGATCCCTCCAGTTGGCGCGGCCAACATATTAAAATTTCGTTTACCCCGGAACGATGTCGGATCCAGGTATGGATGCTGCGAAGAAGACCAAAGGTAAGCAGCAGAAGTCTCCTCCTAGTATAAGGTCAGTAAATAAAGAACCCCCCAAAGACCCGTCTAAACAGACCCAGAACAAAGCCTCGAAAAGCGACATCGTCGCCAGTTCGACCTCTAAACCTCTAAATCCCCCTAAATCAAACCCTCAATCCACCATTTCGGCTGAAAAGAGTTGTGCGTTATGCGAAAACCCGGTCAATGAGCGTATGGTGCAATGCAATACATGTGACGTGTGGCATCATTTCTCGTGCGTGAGTGTTTCCGAGGATATCAAGGGCTACAATTGGACCTGCTTGAAATGCGATACCGCGAAGGCAGCCAAAGGTGCGATTCCACGGAAGATGATAACGCGAGCTGCAGCTGCAAAAGGTGTAAAGAAGGCAAATCGGAAGGAGGGGCAGACAGATGGAGTGAACGAGCAGACGAAAGAGGCCGATGAGCTAGCCGATGCAGTCGGAGGGTCAGCTCCAAGCTTGAAAGCGAGCCGGGCCGGTTCCGTAGTTTCAGCAGCATCACGAAAGTCGGCGAAAGCTCGTTTGGATGTGGAACTGCAGCAGATCAAAGCTGAGGAGGAGTTGATGCGAGAAGAAATGCAACGGAAGCGAGAATTGGCGAAGAAGAAGTTCGAGGTCCTGAAGGAGATGGCTGATCTGGAAGGTAGTGGCGAATCCGCTGTTGATCAGCCGAATGTCGTCAATAAAGTAGAGCACTGGTTGAAGCGTCACAGCGAGATCCGTGAAAAGGGCAAGCAGTCGTACAAGGAAGCCAGAGATTATGATTCTGAAGACGGCGTGGAAACCGAGGCTTCGAGTGATATTTCAGCCTCTGGTAGCGAATCAGATAGTGACGAAGAGACGTCGACGGACAACGGAGCGGATCGAGATGGTAGAGCAGATGGAGCGCAATCCGTCGGAGAGCTCGTAGGCCGAAGGCATCTCAGGCCTAAAATGACCTCGACCAGGAAGGTCCCGAAAGATGGAAGTAGCAACCGATCTGGAACGGAGCGACAACAATCATTGCGGAGCGACAGGAAGCTTTCGAAGGATGAACTAGCAGCCCGTCAAGTTGTTCCTCGTGAACTGCCGAAGTTTAACGGTAATCCGGAGGAATGGCCGATGTTTGTGTCAACGTACGAAGATACTTCAGCCATGTGTGGATACACGGACGCCGAAAACATGATTCGCCTCAGGAACTGTTTGAAGGGAGATGCGTTCAACGCTGTCCGAAGTTTTTTGATGCGGCCTGAAACCGTGGGAAGAGCGATCAGTGCGTTGAAGCTGCGGTTTGGCAGACCGGAGACGATTATCGACTACTTAAAGGAGAAAATAATAGCAATGCCGATCATCAAGCCGGACGCGATGGACAAGCTGGTCGACTTTGCGCTGGAAGTTCAAAACCTCAGTGCTACGATAGAAGCTTGCGGAGAGAAGCAGTACATGTGTGATACGACGTTGCTGAAGGAATTCGAGAAGAAGTTGCCACCGCAAATTAGACTGGACTGGGCCCGATACAAGAGGAAGTTGCGGAAAGTGAAGCTGTCCACGTTTAGCCGGTGGATATACAACCTAGCAGAGGACGTGAACGTGGTTTTCGAGCCGCAGTACCGTGGAAGCAAGACGCAGGAGTTCAGAGCAGTTCGTAAGGAGAAATACGTTAACACTCACGCAGAAGTTCCAGTCAAGGAAAGAAGTCAGCCAGCTCGGACAACGCAGCAGTCAGCAATCGTAGGAAGCGGAGATAACAAACCCTGTCCGGCCTGCAAAGGCGATTGCAAATGTCTGGCGAAATGCAAGAGGTTCCTGGAGTTGTCTTATGAGTCGAAATGGGCAACTGTTCGTGGTTTCAATTTCTGCCGCAAGTGTCTTCGGCAGCACAAAGGTGGCTGTAATTCTGGAGAATGTGGGAAGAACGGTTGCACCTTCAAGCATCATGTATTGCTTCACAAGGATTTCGCTGCACCCGCTACAACGAGCAAAGACACGTCCAACGTAGGCGGATCTCCAAAGCAGAATGAAGAACGCAATGTCAACACGCATCGATCGGATACGGGTCCAGGTTCGTTTCGCTATTTGCCGGTGACTCTGTTTGGCGACGGAGTACAAGTCAGCTGTCACGCCTTCTTAGACGACGGATCGGAGTTAACTCTCATCGATCAGCAGCTTGCGGAGGACCTGAAGCTCTTTGGAACGGTTCTTCCCCTCTGCCTGAAATGGACGGGAGGTACCCATCGCTACGAATCTGACTCACAGAGTATCAACGTCGAAATATGCGGAAAGGATGGAAAGCGGACGTTATTGCAGGACGTGAGGACTGTCGAAGAGCTGCAACTGCCGTACCAGTCACTAGATATGGACCAACTCTCGGAGCGGCACGGCTACCTGCGTGGTCTGCCCGTGGACTCGTATTGTAACGTTCGTCCACGAATACTGATTGGATTGAAGCATGCCAACCTAATGCTGGTGCGAAGGAGTCGTGAAGGCAAGATGGGTGAGCCAATCGCCGTCAAAACCAATCTTGGCTGGACTGTATACGGTGGCTGGGCATCGCAAGACTCTTCGAGTACAGCCAGTCATACGTACCACATCTGCTCCTGCAACGAACCAGGCCTGACGCATCTGAATCAGATGGTGAAAGATTACTTCTCCATGGATAGTTTGGTAGTTCAACCGAGTCACGCTGGACGGCTTTCTAAAGACGATGAACGCGCCATGGCTCTTCTGGAATCTCGCACTCACTTCAACGGAGAACGTTACGAAGCCGGCCTGTTATGGCGGTCCGACAAAATCCGTCTGCCGGACAACAAAGCAGTTGCAGTTCGTCGTTGGAGATGCTTGGAAAAACGCATGGAGAAGGACACGGAGTTAGCGAGCATCCTGCATGAAAAGATTGCGGAATACAGATCGAAAAACTACATCCGCAAGCTAACGTCGGAGGAGCTGTCAACAAAATACGAGCGGGTATGGTACTTGCCCATTTTTCCGGTGTACAATCCGAATAAGCCAGGCAAGGTCCGGATTGTGTGGGACGCTGCCGCCGAAGCATACGGGATATCACTGAATTCGGTGCTCCTCACTGGCCCAGACCAGTTAGCGTCTCTTGTGGGCATCCTGTACCAATTCCGTGAGCATCGAATAGGCGTTTGTGCCGACATCCGTGAGATGTTCCAACAGGTCGACATCAATCCTGAGGACCAGCAATGTCAGCGTTTTCTTTGGCGTGACCGCGACGAACACGGTGATCCAAGCATCTACGTCATGCAGGTAATGACATTCGGGGCGAGCTGTTCTCCTGCCACAGCCCAGTTTGTGAGAACAAGAACGCCGAAAGATTCGAAGAAGAACATCCAACAGCGGTAGCGGTCATCAAAAAACGACACTACGTGGATGACATGGTTTTCAGCGTTGAAACGGAGCAAGAAGCAGTTGAACTGGCGGAGTCGGTGCGTTTCATTCACATGGAGGGTGGATTTGAAATCCGCAATTGGGTTTCCAATTCTCCGTTGGTGCTTTCCACTATGAATGGAGAAGAGTCAACGGAAAAGGACCTGAACATATCTGCGGAGGTGGCGAGTCAAAAAATCCTCGGAATGTGGTGGCATACGAAAGACGACGTGTTCAAATACAAAATATGCTGGACCAGATTTGATTCGGCGCTGCTTGATGGAAGTCGTTGCCCTACTAAACGGGAGATCCTTCGGACGCTGATGACCATATACGACCCTCTAGGTCTCATCGACCACTTTCTGGTGTTGCTGAAAATCTTGCTACAGGAAGTTTGGCGTGCTAGTGTTGACTGGGATGAACGAATTCCCGACAACCTGTTCGAGAAGTGGCGTGACTGGCTTCAATTGCTACCCGAGGTAGAGAAATTACGGATTCCTAGGTGTTACCGGCAAGTTGTTTCATCCTTGGACGCAGCTTTCATCGAAGTTCACGTATTCGTTGACGCAAGCGAAAGTGCAATGGCAGCGGCAGTGTTCTTGCGACTCGTAGAAGGGAATCAAGTGGAATTTTCGAGTTGGCGGCGATTGCTAGCGGTAACTGGATACGTCCTTCGATTCTGCTTGAACCTTCAACGTCGTCGTAGTCAGCATCCACTCAGAACTGGACCGTTATCAAGCGAAGAACTTCGGGAAGCGGAAGAACACCATTACCGGCAAGCGCAACGAGATGTGTACCAGGACGAAGTCGCAGCGCTGGAGACGAAAGAATCCACTATCAAACGTATTCCAAAGACAAGTCCACTTTACAAGTTGAGCCCGTTCGTTGACGAATCCGGTGTAATGAGGATGAAAGGGAGAACCACTGTGTGCGCGTATTTGCACAGTGACGCCAAGAATCCTGTTATTCTGCCTCCAAAGCATCCAGTAACATCATTAATATTAGTCCATTACCACGAAAAGTTTTTGCACCGCAACTACGAAATAGTAGTCAACGAAGTCCGCCAGAAGTACAGCATCTTCCGCCTGAGACAAGCCCTTGCTGCGATACGTAGAAACTGCCAGTGGTGCAAAAACCGTGACGTTCTTCCTCAACCGCCGGAAATGGCAGATCTTCCTGCGGCCCGACTGTCTGCGTACACAAGGCCATTCGCACACGTAGGGGTGGATTATTTTGGCCCAATTGAGGTAACGGTAGGTCGAAGGGTCGAGAAAAGATGGGGGGTTCTACTGACTTGTTTAACGGTAAGGGCCGTTCATATTGAGGTAGCGCACTCTCTGACAACTAGTTCCTGCATAATGGCATTGAGGAATTTCACGGCACGTAGAGGTACACCGGTCAGCTTTTACAGCGACAGGGGTACCAATTTTGTGGGCGCAAACCGGGAGCTCCAGGAAACCATGGAAGCGGTCAACCAGAACCAGGTGATGCGTGAGTTTGTCACCTCATCTACTGCTTGGCAGTTCAACCCACCGGCGGCACCCCACATGGGCGGCAGTTGGGAGAGGCTCATCCAATCGGTCAAGCGAAACCTGGTGGAAGTTCTACATGCGCGTCGGCCAACTGATGAGGAGCTACGCAACGCGTTGACGGAAATAGAAGGTGTGCTGAATGCACGCCCTCTGACTCACGTGCCCATTGATGACGAAGCGGCACCAGCGTTAACCCCCAACCACTTCCTGTTGGGTTCATGCGACGGTTCCAAACCGTTGTCCCTGATTGATGCGGATACTGCTGCACTACGGCGAGGTCATCCGACCTCCCAATGGTTGGCGAATCTCTTTTGGAAGCGATGGGTTAGGGACTACCTACCCGACATAACACGTCGTACAAAATGGCACGAGCAGGCGAAACCTCTCCAAGTGGGTGACGTTGTAGTCATTGTGGATCCAGATCACCCGAGAAGCTGTTGGCCTAAGGGACGAGTCATTGGAGTAACCAGCAGTGGAAGACAAACTCGTAAGGCCACTGTGCAAACATTGCATGGAATATATGAGAGACCAACCGTGAAGCTGGCGGTGTTAGATGTTCGGCGCGAGATGGAGTAAACGGAACCGGAAGGCCAGGTCCGTGTACCGGGGGGGAGTGTGACGCCCCTCGGGCGATACGCACCTTACATCGTCGACCTTGGTTCGTCGACCGTCGGTACAATTGACATTCTATTGTCCGATAGGACGATTGACGTGATCACTGGATATGACAGCAAAGGAGTTGAGAAAAATGCTGATTCATGATGATGTGTGGAATATGCAGTGAAAAATCAGAAAACTATTTGAGAATAATTCGTGCCTATAATTGAATTCCGTGAAATGTTCTTAATCTAGTTAAAAGTGAAGTATTTACTAACTTATTTAGCAAATGAAATCGAGAAATTTATTATTTTCTTACCCAGATAGCTATTACCTGCGTTAAATTCTTAGTCAACAAGTGACTAGTAATCAATTTGTTATTCTAAAAATTGTTTATCCTACAACTTAATATCTAACTTATCAAGGTAAGAACACATAAGTGAATGGATCAAAATATATCCTAAACGTTATAAATCTAATGTTTCATGCAGCTAAACTTAAGTACGGAGGAGACCTGATCCAGACAATTGAGGTAGAAGAGATTTGAGAGGCACTAAACGTAAGCAAAATGAATTAAAATGTCAATCTCGTAATAACAAAACTTTATATTAAAGGAAATTTTAACCAGCCAAAAGTTCGCGTTGGTTCATTTTTTCGGAAGACGATCCCTCCAGTTGGCGCGGCCAACAGCTTTATTCTGTGTAATTGATAAAAATTAAGAAAAAACATTCAATTGCTGTTGAGGGGCTGCAGTTTAGCATGTTTTATTGCGTAGAATGCCGGAAGCGTATCCGGCTACCCTCAACACTGAAAAGTACTCATGTTTTTCCAACTTTGAACCGATTTAAGTGAACTTCGGCTCGTTTAAATAAGAAATCATTTTTTTATTGAATGGTTATGTGAATAGAACGGTTGGGTTACGCGGTATTCCCAAAAGTCCAAATTTTCTGGAACATGTCCTTATGCTATTGAAGGGCCCAGATGCAAAGAGGTGTAAGTGACCATTTTGTCAAGTTTGAGCTGAGCATATCAAACAATCTTTAGATTTCAAGCTTTCAGGAACTTTTTCAAGATTATTTTTATGATGATTAGAAAAAATACAGTAAATCAGAGAAAATTGGGTTGATATTGAAACTCCATGCATTTTGAATGGGATGAAAAACTGGTGAAAAACTTCAAAGCTCATTTATGTACTCGAAAGTGGGTTTTTGTAACTTACACCCCTTTGCTTCTAAGCTCCTCTATTCTAATATCGACATTGTTGGAGTTAGCGTATTGAAAAGACATGGTCTCTCGTGATACATGCTCCGTAATGATTACTTTGAAGTCAATACTTTGGGCACAGACAAACAGACGTCTCACTCTACTTACTTCTCATCGTTACCCTTTTAAACGGTTAGTTAAAATATTTTGTAGTTCGCAAATTGCTCGGTCACGGCACTAGCATCGTTTTTGCTCCTGTTTGACGTTTGCTCACTACTGCCACCTACTGACTGGTTTGCGTAACACAGCCTGGTTAGCATTGGGCGATTATGTTTTCGTGACGATGATTCTTATCGCAATTTGATCCAAGTGATACGTCTGTTTGTCTGTGCTTTGGGCCTAGACTGGGCAGATATGCTATTGCAGCTGGTCTATGGAAAATTCCACGCGTATGGCAATTCGGGCTCGGTTCAGTCGGATTTGTTCTAGATGGAAAAAATAAATCTGGATTAAATGAGATCAATATTGTCAAAATCGGAGAAAATTTATCGCAGATATAACCATTACATAGTTTACCTTCTTTAGTTAATTGACTGCTGTTTCATATTATGAAGTAAAAAATAAAGGCATTGCAACTTCTAGAAATTTTATCAGACTTTTCCGTATTTTTTTGTTTTATTCATTGCTTCAATAAATATAGATAAATATACTTAGCGTCATAGCTATTGATATGTTTATCTAAGTATTTATATCCTTCTTTCAATATCCCAGTCCCGTTACGGTGCCAAAATCCTATCACTTTTCTACGATTCCGAATTCTTATAGATTAAGTAAATTTTTAACTTCAAAAAGTGATACATCTGAAATCTGAAATGAGTATTTTTTTAATCTCAAAATTGAATAAACCTAGTTAAATTTATATGTCATTTTAACAGTACTGCTATTTTAACTTCTAATTATAACGTCAAAAAGTAACGAAAAGACTATGTACTATGAAGTAATGAATGTTAGTGAGCGTGGAGATAGCAAATGTGGTACTAAATAATTCTAATCAATAAAAATGTCAACTGTACAGACAATTCTGCTCAATTAATGATTGCATTTGTCTATTATATTTTTTTTCCTTCGATCTATTATAATTCGACCATATTTTCTTTGACATTTTGTCATAAATATCTATTTTCATTACTAAAAGTAATCTAAAGGAGAATAAAACTAAACAGCATCTGCAGAAGTAATCATATCGGCATATGATATAATTCTCATCAATTAAAACAAAGCCTCATTTATCTTCGCTCACGTAGGTACGTGTATAATCGCCGTTCTCGCAGAGCGAACAAAACAAAAAAAAATCATCTCCGTCCGGAAAGAATCTTTGTCGCCGCCAAAAGGGCTATTCGCATTACACCGAGCCGGGACCGTGTCGGGCCCCGGCCGTGCCCCGGTCATCGATTTCTTACATGCGATTACTATGGCGTGTTTCACATCACACCGTGCCGGGGCTCGGTCGGGCCCCGACCGGGCAAATGAGAAGCACGCCATAGATATCGTTAGAAAGAAATCGATGACCGGGGCACGGCCGGGGCCCGGCACGGTCCCGGCCCGGTAAAGTGAGAAGACCGCTAAAATGCACCCCATGATGAAGCTCAATCATAAATAGTCGACTAGCAACTTTTTCGTCGTTGTCTTTGTTCTTTGGAAATAGTCGACGACGGGCCATGCGAACGCCACCACTGTTATTAGTGTTTCAGTGCGCATGTCTGCGCACCGCGATAGCGCTGCTGGTAAGAGAGAGAGGTTCATTGTTTGATCTTGCATTCAAATCTCTGTCTATTTTCGTCCTGCGACTGACAAACAAGAGATGGGGGAATAGGGAAATTGGCAATACGTAGAACCCAACCCCCCCGTAACTTGACAGATGAGCTCAGTTTCGCGTACCTACTTGCAAATCGCAGATGTCGCTACTGTTCGTAAACAACGGGTCCATCCTGCACTGACGCAACAATTTTTGTCCATGCGAAAACATCTTTTTGTTTCGTGGTGAGTGGAAGCCAACAAGAGGCTAGCGTTTCGTATCAAAAAGACGTATTCAACAGAAGCGCAAAAATTAATGTTCATTAAATTGAAATTATTTTGATTTTTCTTTTTGTTGTTGTAAGAAATGTAATAAAAGCGAGAATAAAAGCACATGTTTAAACGGTCTTCCATATTAATTGGTGACTGCCAGGGGACCCGCAAGCGGCAAGGTAGGCCTACTGCTCATCTTTTAAGAGTGTGTGAGTGTGTCTTGCAACGCAACCAGAAGCCTGGTCGAATCCTGCTCGGAAATCGGTTTATTTTGCCGATGGGGATGGCCCGCGAAATCGCATTGTGTTGTTTGGGAAGGCCCGCTCGATGCATGGTAGGTAGGCGTAGTTTGTTCGAGTTTGACGTGCCTGCACCCTCCGTGGTGACTGCGCATGCTAGACCAAACCGAAGATCAAACTCGAAAAAAAAACCATCTGCAAATGATTGTTTTTAACTTCCATTTTGACTTGGCCACCAGATATGCTGCTGTAAAATGTTAGCATAAGTAACCTAATTTATTACTTGCTGGTGCTTAGTAACCGCACTAGAAAAAAACATGAGTTTCTTATTAATTTTATGAAAGCCGTTTACTTTGCCTTAACTTGTTTTAGAGATATAATTTTCGCTTCTAGTAAACAAATTTATTATGCCGCACTTAATTTGCATTTATCTACCACAAAAAAGCGGAAACAACAAATAAAGGTTCCTGTTTAATGTTTTAATATTTTTTATTCGGTTTGTTATTGTCGGTTTTCGTCCTTTTAAAAAGCAGCGTTTGCCGCTTTGAATCTGACAGTACCACCCGGACCAAAATTTTTAGGTACGCTGACGTTGTTCGGCAGCTGTCAAGAAGCTCCCGGGTTGGTAGAACCAGTAAAGCTTCTTTCGTCCCTCACTTCAAGTGCTGTGATAGCCTCATTGGTAAAGGCGACTGAAAATTTACGGCAGGATTGGTAGTTCAAATCCCGTCCATGTTTGGAAGTTTTATAATTAACTCGAAAGTTTTTTTATGTGACCTATTATTCTCTAAAAATAGAATAGCACACTTAAAGTAATAACCCAAAAATGAGTAAAAAAAATAGTTTTTACCCTATTTGATTTTTACCCTAATTGAAAATATCAAACTGTATTATAATTTTGATATATTTTATCAAAAACTAAGAACAGGGCTTGATATATTTTTGATGTATTTGTAACAAACTCTGATACACTTTTGTTAGAACCCTTATGATTTTTAGTTAGAATTTTTGTTATTTTAACAACATCCTGCATCTAAATTATAACTGCCTATGTTATAAAAAATCTGTGTAACATAATAACATATTATGATATAATTTTGTTACGATCGCCTAGTCGGGATTTTAAAGACTATATTATGCTGTTCCTTCTGAGATATTTTTTCCGGAACACTTTCCAGGGTTTTAGGGTTTCTTCTAAAATTTCTTTATGGTTTTTGGAAAAACCTTTTCGAATCCCTCAAGACGTTTCTTTAAAGATTTTTCTCTAAAAGATACAGAAGAAGTTTCAAGAGCAATAGGGCATATTCTACGAAGTACTAGATTTCAAACGAAGCACACGACGTGGATGATTTCTTGCCTTATGAGTAGTACGCTGATTACAAGAAATTTCTTGGCCTATCTCGATGCGTGGAAAATTCATGCAAGGAATCACTCAAGAAATAATAAAGCGTCGCTTTATTCCAGATTCAAGTACGGTGCTCAAACGAAACGGCAAATCAAATGGGGCTTGCTGTGTTAAATTTCTTTACCATTCCGGTCACGGAAAAATAATGCACTGAACGAAAATTACTAGAGCGATTCCGTTTGAAGTGCATAATTGCATAATTTGATACTGTTCGAGCAAAACTATGAGCCACTGTTTTGTTGGAGAGACAAGGCATGGAGAATGCTAGCTCATTCTAAAGTTGACCGATTCTCGCTAATTGTTGAACGGTTTACATGGATTGTTAAAAATTTTAATTGTCTGTAACAAATTTGTTAGTTTTCATTTCCAAAATTCATGGAAGTTTCGAAACGGGTTTCTAGGTAGGGGGTTCCAGGCATGTATCAGAAGCGTATCTTGGGTTTTCAGGTTATTTCTAAGAGGTTCTGAAGATAATTCCGTTGTATTAAAGGGAATGCAAAGAACTTTCTAGTTCTAGGGGGTATTTAAAAAAGTTCCATGACATTTCAAGACGACTCAGGAGGTTCAACCCTTTGGAGCTGGAGTGGTCATATATGATCCTGGCGAGGAAAGCGTTTCGTGTGGTTTCAGGGGGTCTCAGGAGGATTTGAAAAACCCCGTTTCACCCAAAAACCCAGAAAACCAAAATGAAAAGCGAGGTTGCACTGAATCTCTCTAAAATCCAACCCCCCTCCCAAAACCACTTAGCATGTCTCTGAAACCCGTGGAATGTACCTAAAACCACCTGTAAATCTACAGCACGCCCTTTGAACCTTTTGAGCGCTCCTTGAGGCCACTGGAATCAGCGATGCCAGATGAATTTCTGTATTGCTCGTTCAAAAATCTGTATCCCATACAAAATTTGTGTGGAAAATCTGTATCCTATACAAATGAAAAATCTGTATTCCATACAAACGCAATCTACATAGATGCTCAAATATCTGTATAATACAGATAAATCTGTATATATGGCATCCCTGCCTGGAATACTGTTAAATCCCCCATGAACGTCTATGAAACACCCAGAAATTTCTTAGAAAACTTATACAATATCCCTGAAACACACCTGAAACCTCCTGGAACTCCCTGAAAAGAGCTGAAACATCCTGTAACGTCCCTGGAACTCTTCTGAAAGCCCTTGAAACGCTTTTGAACGTACTTGACGCTCTTCTATCTGAACTATCTGAGTGAAGCGCCCTGTACCGTCCAGGGGCTGCATTAAACACTACACGGAATGTGATATCTTTCAATTCATTACAGTCCGACATCCTTTTAATACACTATATTGAAGTATCACAAACCATCACTTATCTTCTATTACAACGATTCACTTTTTCTTATATTACTTTAACATTTTCTGTATTTCTTCACCGAACTACTAAGTTTAACAATCTAGAGACACTTCTAGCTTCTTCTTGACCACTACTAAGTCCTACCTACAGCCTTAGGACAGTATCTAGAGGTGTCCCACATGGGAGCTCAAGACTTATCCGATGTGCTGCCTGCGTTAACGTTGTCACCGAACTCTCCGACTACTGGCCCCGACTGAAGCCAAAGCCTCCGTATTTATAGCCTAAATTTCCTAGCAAAACCCGAACCAGCTTGGGCGTGTCTAAAATTCCTACGATCATTCTCGTCTTGCCGAAGATGTCATGATAAATCCTAACAATGCCCGAACCAACTTGGGCGTATTCGCACAAAACCTACTGAGAATCTTTCCACCAAGGCCTACATCTTCTAGCCCCGCCTCACTTGAGCGTATACAAGGCTTGGGTGTGTGAAAGAATTGAACCCCACCATCGACGTCATTATCATTCTCCCCATCATCATCATCGTCACCATCATCATCCTGTAGCCGAGCCCCGTCCGCGGATGTTGGTTGAAATTATACCCCCACATTCTTTTCTTTCAGTTTACTCGAAGTCAAAACAAATCGAGTGCAAAACAAGTCCGGCGCCGTATGCCGCCAATACGGTGTCTCAATTTCAGAACATTCCAGCTAAGGTTCACCTGAGTTCAGAACCTTACCCGGCCAATTCGGCGCCTTGATTTCGAAACAAAAATAAACAATCTTTGTTCCAGCGCGATCAATATGATGTCGCGGTTCCATATCATTCTTTCGGGTTTATTACCCATCGTTGTCCCAAGCGTAATTGAAATTGCATCACACCGACCGGACCCAACGTGTACGATCATGAACAACGTATCGTTGCGCGATCGTTGCCCCGGCCGACCATCCGTCCGTCGTCACATGAGCGATGATTCATAAAACCAGGTCAGTAATGTATGGTGCGATTTTTCTAGCTGCCGAAATTTTGCGCGTTAGTTGCGATGGGCATTGATATTGGCGTAAATTAAAGCCGTTCTTATGGGAGTGTGGGGTGAAATGCACTTTTATCATTTGAATTAAATTTTAATATCGGAGTGTGTGGGATATTTAGGTCTATGCATGCCCTCCCACTCAGCGGAGTTTGAACGTGTATAAAAATCACGTTCAAATGTAAGTATGTAGGTAAAATGTATCCCCCGAAAAAAAAAAACTCAGCATTTAAATTATGATGCTAACGATGATTGTTAATATGTAATCTGAAATTGCTATACTAATCTTCATCTTCTCTGTAAGTGTCTCAAAATGTTTTAAGTTACAGTTTTTCAACTTCCAAAAGAATCGTAATTTTACCGCATCAACTTCCTTACATTCTTCCTCAAGAGATTGACTTCATTGGTACTCGCTGCTGCTCCTCTTGATTCGTCGTAGGGGTTGTTCGTCTGCCATTGATATTTACCTCTTCTTGTTAAATGTCCAGATCAATTGGTTAGTTTCAGGTCTCAGATGAATGGTATCGTTGCTTCTCTGTTGTACTGGTTTGTCTTGAAGATGATGTAGTTGATTCTGTTGATGTCGTCTCCTATGGTGACGTGACCATGAAGTTTTGGTATCCGGATATTTCCTCGGTTGAATCGTATTTCCCTGCTGGTAATTTCCGCGCTGTCGTTTGCAGACAGAAGCACTAGTTTTACTGTTGCTTTCTGTTGTTTCTCGAAAAAGTGCCTTCCGAACTGGATTGTTTATCATTGTCGTTTACGGTATTGTGGTTGATTAATTATCGCCCTCCTTCTGAATTTTGTTGGTATTGGATCAATCTCAATAGTGATGCGAATATTGTTGTCTTTGACCTGGTGCAAATTGTGGAACTGTTGCACACTCTTTAAAGAGTTTGTAATTAGTTGACTTAACTTCCAAAGCTTTCGATGATGTCGAAATGTTGCATTCCTGGTTATGTTTACTGTTAATTGTTGTTGTTGTTGTTGTATGAAGCACTGAGTAAGTGCTTTTCCAATGGTGAATGTAATGCGATTGGTGAACATTACATTATGTCGGTTAATTTGGAAAACTTTGAAGACGTCCTTCTCTCATCATATGTCTGTATGAATTGTTGTTGTTGCTGTTGTTGTTGTTGTTTTTCCCGATGCTCTGCATTGTGTTGGTTCATATTAGCAGATTCGCAGATGTACAATAATATTTGTCTCGATGTGCCACCCGAGTTGACCTTGAATCGTCTCCGGTGAAAAATTATGTTCGCTGAATTCTCTCCTCCGCCATACCAGCACCTTTGACCTTCAACTTTCCATCCGATCTGTTATTCCTCGTCATCGTACCAATTGGCTGTGGTACGTTTTCATAGAGGTACTGTTGAACTGCCCCTCTGATTGCTCTCGCCAGGTGTTGCCTTCTTGTCTTGTCCTCCCGCGTCATCTCTCGAGGAAGTTGTATTTTTAATTCTGTCGAAACCATCGATTTATAAAATATTGATCTACCATGGCAAACTGAACTTTTAGTCTTCATGTTATTATTATTTGTTTTTCTTGTATGTGCAAAATATAACCTTTACAATAGTATTAAAAAAAAAAAAAACTGCACCATTACATTAATCATGCTCTGTTACCGTTACTTTTCTTAATAGTCATAAACTGTTTTTTTTTTCAAAAACCGTAAAATATTAAAATGTGAGTTGTAGCAATGGAAAGCTTCTGCAGGATCACTATAAATAACTGTATTACCAATTCCAAAAAAATCTCACTGCAGAATTCTCTCCAGTGCGTTTTCTTTCAATTCCTGTTTGCTCCGTTTCCTTTCGCAGGCTCGGCTTGATCGCCTTATTGCTACGACTTCTCCCCCTTACCGAATAAGGTTTTTTGGATGGATACCTGTAACGAAACTTAGATCTTGTGTTTAATTCATGATTTGATAAAATATAAATATATTTATGTTAATTTCTAGTTTTTGCTTCTTGACGCAACCTAATGATTCCGAATCTATAAATATTACTTCATTTTTCATTCACATATTATTATTTTTCTTTTTTTTCAAATTAGTTATTCATTCATCATTCACACTCAACATTCACAAGCATTCTGGGGGGCCCTCCCTTGTCCTCATCATTCAATTTTCATCCGATCTCGTATATACTTTCAAAAATGTTATGTAACATGGTCATTTCTATATAGGAGCGTCCTCCGTAGTTTCATTTGGGTCTAAATTGTTTTTAAATTGTTTTTTTTTGTTTCTGTTTGTTGTCATTGATTCTTTTTATTATTAATACTCTCAATCAACAATTTATGTCTTTTGTTTGTTTGTTCAAACCTCATTTATTATGTATCCCATATGTATTAACGTTAAATAGAGCTGCTTCTTTATTCAAGAATCTCTAAAGTTATTATTTTTCTTCTTATACATTCCCCGCTATTGTTACCCGATATACCCCAATGATCCCCTTTCAAGATTACTTTGTATTTCCCATCATATTATTCCCAATATATCAATTGCCCAATTCTTCATTCCCAATTTCTATATACCCTTTTCAAATAATCATTTTGCATAGTTATGTTTCCTCATCCCAAATTACCCCTTTTCAGCTCTTCGGTACATTCAAATCGTTCTTGCATTCAAATTCATGCCGAATTGATGGACGCATTTTTGTTATAATTCAGCTGTACAAAATTTCCCGAAAACTTATTTTCATTATCCTGATTCATTCATCATCATCATTTTTTTTTTTTTTTTGTCTCTCCATATTCTCATAAAATTTATTTATTTATTTATTGCTATTATCATAATTTTTTTTCAATTCCTTTTAAGTTGCTCCGATATAATTTCAATTAAGTTAATTCGTATGCTCTCCAATCGTTAACCACTTTGTTGTGAACCTTACCACAATCTTATATGTTAATTGTTTATTTAATATAATCATTCAATTAATATTCCTAGCTATACTACGCAAGCCTCTATCCTAATATATTATTCCTATGGTATTTTTTTTTAACAACATATTTAGTAACCAATATTTACAAAAGTCATTCGTAATTAGGAAATAATTGTTTTTTTTTTTTTTCAATATTTACATCAATTTATACATTAACGACTACGCATAGCTAATCAATCATTATACTTTTTTAACCTATTATTGTGGACTTTTTCAAATTTGTTCCCATTTTTAATAGTTGTGGTTTGTTCGCTGGGTAGGTCAACTACTGCGTATGGGCCTCTCCATTTACTTTGAAGTTTTTGACCTGTTCCTGTTGGGATTGCTTGTACCAAAACCAAATCGCCCCACATAGGTTGCCATTCTTCGGTTTTCTTGTCATAAATAATTTTACGTTTCTCTTTGGATACAATTAAATTTCTTTTGGCGTTTTCATGCAAATTTTTAAGAATTTGTTTCATTTCCCAAAGATAGTCATTATATGTTAGATCTGAATCTGTTGGAGCATATATGGAGGTAGGAATCCTTGCCTTTCTTCCATATAAAAGTTCGAATGGACTGTAGTTGGATGAGCTGTTATTTGTAGTATTGTATTCAAAAGTAAAATAATCAAGATGTTGGTCCCATTGTTGCGGGTTTCCTCCGACAAATTGTCGTAAATATGTTTTCAATTCTCTGTTTGATCGTTCTACCAAATTTGCTTGTGGGTGATAAGCACTTGTATTGATTTTTTTGATTTTCAAAATTTTACATGCGTGTTTAAAAAACTTGCTCATGAAATTTGCTCCTTGGTCTGTCACCAGTTCCAACGGAGTACCAAATTTACAAATGAATTTTTCGACAAAAGTTTTGGATACAGTCTCCGCTTCTTGATTGTCCATTGGAGCTACTACCAAAAATCTCGTAAGGTCGTCCTGCATGACCAGCGCATATTTGTTGCCCCATTCGGACTCTGGGAGAACAACAATGTCCATATATAATTTTTCAAATGGCTCGGATGACGTTGTAGTTACTTTTAACGGAATTCTGTTGGGTTTACAAATTTTATTTTTCTGACATGAATCACATTGTTTTACGTAATTTTCGATATCCCTTCTCATGTTTTTCCAATTAAATATAAGACCAATGTGCTTTCGCATTCGCCTTGCTCCAACATGTCCGCCTAAAGGAGCATCATGGAACTCTCGAAGAATTGTTTCGATATCTTCATTACGTACTTCAGTGCGTTCCGAATCTGTGTTATAAAGGCTTAACGTAATTTGATTTTTCAAAGCTAAAAATTGAATCATCTCAAGTACTTCAAATTGTTTAATCTTTCTGAACGAAATCAAATGAATATTTTTGGACGCTGTTATCGGCGCTTTATTTTGATTGAAGCAGTTGCTAAGTTTGTAAAAGAATGTTTTGGTATTAATCATTGAATTACTTTTGCCTTCCACAATAATTCCGAATAAATTACTATCTGGAATAGAAACAACTCCATCTTCGCAAAAATCTTTCAGTCCATGGGGTAAATCAATAATTTTTGAAATTTCATTAAATGCTGATCTGCTATTCAAAATTACAATGTTACAATCAGCATCTGCATTTTTCAAATTCCTAGAAATTTTTAATCGATTTACATCAATTGGATTATTCTTGAACATCTCTAAAAATTCATCATATGC
Source organism: Aedes albopictus (assembly GCF_035046485.1). Classification (NCBI taxonomy): domain Eukaryota; kingdom Metazoa; phylum Arthropoda; class Insecta; order Diptera; family Culicidae; genus Aedes; species Aedes albopictus. Next base: position 313,203,654 of record NC_085136.1, on the reverse strand, counting down.
GCTTGCCGCAAATGTGTCATTAGTGTGCGTGTTATTGCATAAATCGAAAACGTTGGCCATAATGGATTCCTCAATTTCAGCCTCGTCCGATACTGCGCTCGTACTTGCTGGAGGTGAATTTGACACCTTGTTTATGCCGCGTAGGCATGCTCGTAGGTCAGAACCCGTGCAATTATTATTTACGCTATCATTCATATAGGTCATCTTTTGCGTTTTTGTTTTGGTTCCCTCGCTTTCATGGTCCCGGTCAGCGATCGCGCCCCCGTTACTGCGGCACGGAACGGTGTCTTTTTTCATCAGCTGTTTGTTTGGATGATCGCGGTCGCGGTGCTTTTGATTGGATACGTTTTCTTGTTCTGCTAATTTCTTTTGCTGTCGTGTGACCACAGCAATTAATTTCGACCTTGCGGTTTTAATTTCATCGGCTGGATGACTTTGCTCTTCTGATTCGTTGTCTGGATTTAACCTAGAGAGAAAATCCGCTACAACGTTATCCTTTCCTTGTTTGTATCGAATATCGCATTCCAATCCTTGCAATTTCAAACGCAAACGTGTGAGGACTGATAAAGTTTCTTTTAGATGCCATATTGAGATCAATGGTCTATGATCTGTGTAAACAATAAATCTCTGATTGTAGATATAATGACGGAAATAGTTCACTGCCCATACTATGGCTAGTAATTCTTTCTCAATTGTATGATATTTTCGTTCGGCTCCAATAAGTCCCCTACTAGCGTAAGCTATGGGTCTGTCAATTGATTTTTCATTCGATAAAACTGCGCCAATAGCGTATTCACTGGCATCTGTCGTTAAAACAAATGTGTCCTTGTAATTTGGTCTCACTAGCAAAGAGTCAGACGTTAAAAAGTTTTTCAATTCTTCAAATGCTTTCTGGCACTCTGAGGTCCAGTTAAATTTTACATTTTTCTTCAATAGATCATTCAGAGGTTTTCGTTTTTCTGCAATTCCCGGTATAAACTTACCATAAAAGTTTACTGTTCCTAGGAATGATCGCACTCCTTTTACAGTTTTTGGTATTGCCATTTCTCGTATAGCCTTAATATTACCATCAAGCGGACGAATACCATTTTTATCAACTGTATGTCCTAAAAATTTCAATTCGGTTTTCAAAATTTGGCATTTTGTTGGTTCAATTTTTAAATTATGTCTACGAAGAGCTTTCAAAACTTTAATCAGATTCTCGTTATGCTCTTGAATTGTTCTTCCAAAAACAATGATATCATCCAAATAAACGATTGCTTTAACATCTTTAATTTCAAATAAAACTGTGTTCATCAGTCTTTGAAAAGTCGAGGGACTGTTTCTAAGCCCCATAGGCATTCTCGTGAATTCAAAATGACCTTTGGGTGTAGAAAATGCAGTTTTTGCAGCATCTCTTGGGTCTATAGGAACTTGATAAAATCCGGATTTCAGATCAATTGTTGAAAAGTATTTGCTATCGCCTAGGCTATCCAATCTTTCATTTATTTGTGGAATCGGATATACAAATGGTTTAGTTATCAAATTCAATGCCCTAAAATCTACCACAATTCTATGCTTTTTGTTTCCTTCTTCGTCTAAATCTTTCTTTGGTATGCATAAAACAGGTGCATTCCAAGGACTTTTACTGGGCCTAATAATCCCTTGCCGACGCATTTCTTCAATTTCCTCATTAATTTGTTTCTTTGTTGATTCAGGGAACCTATACTGCCTTTTATTTATTGGCACATTAGTCGTTGTTTCAATTTCATGTATTGCTGCATCTGTTACTGTCAGGTGATCCCCTTTCAAATAAAATACATCACAATATCTTGCCATTATATTTTCCATTGCGTCGTAATTAGCGCTTTTCAAATGCTTCAAATCAATTGTATCTAGCAATTTTTCGATACGATTTTTACCTTGTATTTGTTTATAATTCAAATTATCTATCAAACTTAGATCTTGGCTTGAATCTAAATCCTCCGGCGTATATTGATTCCCGGCCTCTACATTCTTATTGTAACATCCATTATTATAATATTCTTCATCAAAATGTTGATTTATGCATTCCTCGTCTTCATAATACTTCTCATAAAGGCACATATTGCATGAATAATCTTTTTTCGGAACGATTGGCTGTGTAACTATTTCATCATGTATGACTTCATCAATATCAAAATTTACTTGACAGCTTTTGTCATTGTTATCATATTGTATACAATTACTATTATCTTGTAGATCAGTCTGACAAGATTTATCTGATACCATTACGTACTTTGTTGTTGTAATATTGTTAATATTATATTCTACACTATCTGGCTTGCGTAGGGCTATGTAATCAAAGTTCTGGCTAATATATAATGTATGCTGTTTCAAAAATTCTGCTCCTATGATACCATGTACATTTAAGTGGTGAACTAAATAAAATTTTATCTTATACTTAGACTTCCCAATTATTAAACTAACTTCAGTAGATCCGAGCGTTCTTGTTTGACTTCCATTGAATCCCGAAATCAAAAACTTTTCAGATTCAGAATAATCTATGTCTGTTGCTCCGATTCTAGGGGCTGCATCCCATCTTAATATGTTTAGTTGTGAGCCTGTGTCTATCATGTAATTGATTTTTGTGTATGGTCTTTCTACAGTGGGTATATTTAACATAAATTGATTATTGCCCGTCCAATGTATAAATACTTTTTCTTGTGCTGGAATGCATTTATCAAATTGAACCATTTGTTTTTGTGGTATGTTATAACTCTTATTTATGTTCATGGGCATCATTTTCTTATTACTTGCAGCATATAAGCGCCTTTCTAAACTATTTTCTGATTGACGGAGTGATCGGACGCAATTAACGAACCTCCGGTTATTTAGTTTTTTCGCTCATCATAGCAAATGTTATTGTTTTGAATTCCCATGTTGCGTTCATCAAAATTTCTGTTGGTCCAATAAGGCATTTGGTAATCACCACGATAAATTTCTTGTTGTCCTAGATATCTATAATTGTTAAAATCTTTTTCATAACCTATTTCGCTCTGGTTGAATCTGCTTTTATCGTAATGGAAGTTGTGATCAATACATTGTGGATTACTGAATTTCTGTTTTTCATTTTGTTGCCTGTAAAATTCTGCAGTGTGAGAATCCCTCAATCTCTGCTCGATGCGTTCTTGTTGTTCCACATCGATGCATTCTTCTTGTAGGTAATCTACCAAATCTTCCAATGAGTCTTCTTTTTTCGTTTTTGCAAAAAATTTCAAATTTATATCTTCCAATCCCGCTAGAAAATGTATTCTTAAATGTCTTTGAGCGTATGACTCAATTGTAGGATCTTTAATGTAATCTTGTTCGAATTCATCAATATTCCTCTTAAGTTGAAGAACGCGATCTTTGTAGTTTTTAAAACTTTCACACTTGCCTTGTTCAAGGGTCTCTATTTTATTAAACAGTTCTTCCAATTGTAAACTAATTCCGAATTCTTTTTGGAGATTATCTTTCACTTTATCCCAAGTATTTGCAAGAATGTTTTTAAATTTTAACGCTGCTGGGCCTTTAAGTTTGGACAGTGCAATTTGAATGAGTACGGTTTCTGCATTTTTCCTTTCACTAGCATCAGTTATCCGTTTTATGGGTTCCAAAAAACAATTAATTTGATATATGAAAGCATCTAATTCACACGCACTACCATGAAATTCTGGAATACACTGTATAGCAAAATTTATTGGAAATTCAAATCTAGCGTTGATCGCTCCACTATTGTTGCCTATTTCATCCATTGTATTCGTGGCCATTTTTATGTTGATATTTTCACTGATTGATTTTTTTTTTTATTTCAAATTAACACAACCTAATTGTCGCCAGTCTGCTGCATAGTTACAAAATTATTATTTTTTTTTTCAACTTTTAATTGATTCCATTCCATTGTAATGCTAGTTTACAGCTGAAAATCATGTTTAGTGTAAAATTATGCTCTAAGTTTGAAAGCATAAGGAAAGAAAAATACAGTAGCTGAAAATATTTTCGATATCCCGTACAAAGCTGGCGGTTTTGAATCAACATTGCTACAACTGCCAAAGATTTTTTTTTTTGAAAGAAAAATACAAATCTTGTTTTATTTATTGAATATTTTGCTACAATTTAGGGAGATTGTTCCCAACACTCATCAATATCTAGTCTGACGAGAAAAAAAATAATCAGATATTCAAAACATATTACACTCAGCTTCCTATTATTGCAAAAAAGATATTTAAATTTGGTGAATTGTAACTTGAGATATTTGAATTTTAGTAAATTCTAAAAAACACTTGGTTGCGATTGTCTCGTATAATAAAAAAAACTGTACTTCTTAGTTTTCTTATTTTAAACACGGTCTCAAAATCAGCACGTAATTATGCATCAATAATTTTAATCGTTAACAGAAGTCCGCGACTTTCCTTTGATTTTGGTAACTAGTGTTATTTGTTCGTATTTTTCATCCACTTGTTCTTCTGTAAATCATTATTCTTGTTATATTTTTCCATTATTTATTGAAAATCACTTATTTCCTTTTTTTTTAATAAATTTTTGAATAACTTCTTTATTTTTCCCACAACAGTATTTCAATTAAAATGTTTTTGTTTGAATCGTAACAATTTTCATCATTTCAAACCAACTCACAAAAAATTTAAACCATCTCAAAACACTTAATCATTTAAAAGGTTAATACTCACGATACCATCAAATAATGCAGGCTGAATGATGTCCATTGGTCCAGGCACTCGGTTCCATACACAGGTTGTTGCGTTGCCATTTCCAATTCGGTGCTACGTTGTATTCCACTATCACTTGCGCTGCCACGAATTTCATCTTTTCCATCCAGTCTGTAACATTGTTTTCTTCTTAATTGTTCAAAACTGTTCAATGTTTATGGTTTGCACTAATTCTGACACTGATTTCTTCTTCCAGTCAGAAAATTGGCGTCCCGCTGTTCTAATTAGCGAACAGTTTTCCGCTGTCACCATATGAAGCGCCCTGTACCGTCCAGGGGCTGCATTAAACACTACACGGAATGTGATATCTTTCAATTCATTACAGTCCGACATCCTTTTAATACACTATATTGAAGTATCACAAACCATCACTTATCTTCTATTACAACGATTCACTTTTTCTTATATTACTTTAACATTTTCTGTATTTCTTCACCGAACTACTAAGTTTAACAATCTAGAGACACTTCTAGCTTCTTCTTGACCACTACTAAGTCCTACCTACAGCCTTAGGACAGTATCTAGAGGTGTCCCACATGGGAGCTCAAGACTTATCCGATGTGCTGCCTGCGTTAACGTTGTCACCGAACTCTCCGACTACTGGCCCCGACTGAAGCCAAAGCCTCCGTATTTATAGCCTAAATTTCCTAGCAAAACCCGAACCAGCTTGGGCGTGTCTAAAATTCCTACGATCATTCTCGTCTTGCCGAAGATGTCATGATAAATCCTAACAATGCCCGAACCAACTTGGGCGTATTCGCACAAAACCTACTGAGAATCTTTCCACCAAGGCCTACATCTTCTAGCCCCGCCTCACTTGAGCGTATACAAGGCTTGGGTGTGTGAAAGAATTGAACCCCACCATCGACGTCATTATCATTCTCCCCATCATCATCATCGTCACCATCATCATCCTGTAGCCGAGCCCCGTCCGCGGATGTTGGTTGAAATTATACCCCCACATTCTTTTCTTTCAGTTTACTCGAAGTCAAAACAAATCGAGTGCAAAACAAGTCCGGCGCCGTATGCCGCCAATACGGTGTCTCAATTTCAGAACATTCCAGCTAAGGTTCACCTGAGTTCAGAACCTTACCCGGCCAATTCGGCGCCTTGATTTCGAAACAAAAATAAACAATCTTTGTTCCAGCGCGATCAATATGATGTCGCGGTTCCATATCATTCTTTCGGGTTTATTACCCATCGTTGTCCCAAGCGTAATTGAAATTGCATCACACCGACCGGACCCAACGTGTACGATCATGAACAACGTATCGTTGCGCGATCGTTGCCCCGGCCGACCATCCGTCCGTCGTCACATGAGCGATGATTCATAAAACCAGGTCAGTAATGTATGGTGCGATTTTTCTAGCTGCCGAAATTTTGCGCGTTAGTTGCGATGGGCATTGATATTGGCGTAAATTAAAGCCGTTCTTATGGGAGTGTGGGGTGAAATGCACTTTTATCATTTGAATTAAATTTTAATATCGGAGTGTGTGGGATATTTAGGTCTATGCATGAGCCCCCCACCCCACCCCCCTCCTAAAACACTCCTTGAACGCTATAAAACACTTTGGGAAATTCCGGAATCTTCTCAAAACACCCTGGAACGCTTCTAAAATATCCAGGAAACTTCTTACACTGAAACCTTTGGAAAAACTCTGAAATCCCCTGGAACACTCCTGGAACGCCCTCAAAACTCCATGGAATACGCCTAAGACCTTTTCAAAACCACTGGAATACCCCTGAAATCTCTGCAGCACCCCTGAAAGGCCATGGAATGTCCTAGAAACCCCCCATAAGCCATTTTACGAGACGTTTCAGAACAGCTGATCCCAGCAGCGGCGTCAACTGACAGAAGTCCACGCTCATTTGTTTTGCTAGAATCTCGTGTAATTTTCGAAATGGTACTAGTTCGACAAATTCTAGAATTTGTGCAAAAAAGGCTCAAAAGCAGTTGAAGAAGCAATACAAAACTCACTTATCGCTTATCAAATATTTTGTTTCGTTGCGATTGACTCTTTTAGAGCTAAAAAGAATGTTAATAAAAATTTCTCATTTTTTTTAGCCAGTTTGAAAAACTTCGCTTGGCTTGTGCGCAGTCATTAACCATCATCAACCGGATGATGCTTGAAAACGCAGGCTTCTGTCGTTTGACTAGCCTCATAAAATAGACTATAAAAACGCTCTTGAAATCCCCTGTAATGCCTTGGCAACTCCATGAAATCTCCTACACGCGAAAAAAAACCGTTCTGATAAACGTGAACTAACAAACACAAATATGAGAACACGAAAATATACACTAGGGTGGCCCACACTTATATGAAAAGCAAAAATTTCGAAAAATGCCAAGTCTTACCTCCTCAATCAGTTGTTTTGGACTCCCAGAAGCTACGTTCAAAATTTGAGCAAAATCGGTTGAGCCTAAGGGGGCGCTCAAAACGCTTGAAGTTTGTATGGGAAAACTGGGCCAAATGTATGCAGAAATTTTAAGTTTTCGAATTTTGCCGCTAGGTGGCGCTGTAAGCGTTCAATAATCAAACCCTTTGGTATTATTGTACGTGACTATATGCCAAACAACTTTGTCGAAAAGCGCAAAGTGATCCAACGGCTGTGAAAAAAGTTATACCCTAGGCAAAGTGAGGCAAAGTATTGAGATTTCATTATTGATATTATTCCTTTACGTGTATTGGAAAAACAAAAATTAAGTTTATCCTCACTTTACCTAGGGTATAACTTTTTTCACAGACGTTGGATCACTTTGCGGTCTTCAACAAAGTTGTTTGGCATATAGTCACCTACAATAATACCAAAGGGTTTGATTATTGAACGCTTACAGCGCCACCTAGCGACAAAATTCGAAAACTTAAAATTTCTGCATACATTTGGCTCAGTTTTCCCATACAAACTTCAAGCGTTTTGAGCGCCCCCTTAGGCTTAATTGATTTTGCTCAAATTTTGAACGTAGCTTCTGGGAGTCCAAAACAACTAATTTAGGAGGTAAGACTTGGCATTTTTCGAAATTTTTGTTTTTCATATAACTGTGGGCCACCTTAATATACACCATGAACTGAAACTAGTTCCAGCTGTCAATATGGGCGTTCTAGAGACCGTGACATCTAGTTCACGGTGTACATTTCTTATTGTTGTTATCGTTGCTGTCTTTGCGGGTTTTTGTGCGTGTAGAGCGCTTCTGTAGACCCCCCTCCTCTCCTCTGACCTCTAGAACACCCTTGGAAGGCTTCTGAATCCTCCTGGACTCCTCTGGAAACGTCGGAACCATGCTATTTGATCAAAATCTAGTTCAATTTTCAAGGACTCATGCCTACCAGAAGATCAAACAATGTTGGCGGTTTGTTTCATAAATTAATAAAATATTGAACGTCACCAAAACACAAAACGATTGAAATCCAGCTATTACTCCGAAAACACCTCAGAAACATCCTAAAACTTTCGCGAAAACCTTTTGCTTGTAACATCCTAAAACGCTTTGAAACTTCTATGAAACCCAACGAAGACTCTGAAATCTCAGGAATCTCAGCTATATATCAGCCCTATTGAGAAGTTACTCGTCAATTCATTTGTATGGGAGACTCTCAAGAACGTAGCCAGCATTTTGGTCAGGAGGGGGGGGGGGGGCAAGCACCCTTAGCAAATTTGTACCTACTAGATTTTATAACTAGACGGAGCACGATGAAATTGAGTATATCAACATTATATTCTTAAAGCATTATATAATCCTTCAGCTTTCACGCTGTTGTATTTTGTTCAATACGTTAAAAAAAGCTCGTCTGATCTACACGAATCAACGTGATGCTGGTAGCGGTGATCAATTTCTGAAGGTTAAGGATTTTTATTCACTTGTGCGTTATTTTCCTCTGATTTTTATATTATTAAAGTCTACAAAATATTCATAAGAAATTATTGCTGAAAGTTTTTGAAAATTACAAACTTTTTTGAAGACTAACCTCAAATTTTCTGGTTCCTGTATGCATCTCTTTAAAATTATCTTCCAATTGTATTCGCTGGAGGAATTTCTCCTCAAATTCTTGAAATAATTTAAGAAAAACTTGGGTACATCCCTGAAAAAATGTTTGAAGGAATTCTGAAATTTTTGGAGAAACTCCTGAACGATTTTTTTAAGAGAACCTGAACGGAATTTCTGAAGAAATCACTAGAGATATTTCCGAAGAAATCCCTGGAAGACTTCCTGGAAAAACCTGGATGAATCCCTGTTGCAATTCCTACAGGGAAGTCTGGAAGAAGCCCTGTAAAATCCCTGGAGGAATTCCGGGCGAAATTCACGGAGGAATCCCTGGCAGAATTTTAGAAAGCATATCTGGAGAAATTCCTATATCTATTATGGGAGGAATACCTAGAGAAATTTATGAAGAGATCTCATGAGAAAATCTTAGAGGAAATCCTACATAAATTTCTGGAGAATTCCTTGAAGGAATTCTTGGAGTAATCCCAGAAGAGATTCCTGGAGGAATCCCTGTAGCAATTACTGTGGGAAAATCTCTAGCGAAAATCCTGGATGAATTTCTAGAGGAACCTTCAGGGGAATTTCCTAAAAAATTCCTGAAGGTATTCCTGGAGAATTTCTGAAGAAATCCCTAGAGGATTTTCTGTAGGAATCTTTGAAGGATTTCTTGGAGGAATCCCTGACAAAAATCGTTAAGAAATCGCTGGATGAGTACCGGAAGCAATTCACCAAGGATATTATTGAAGAATTTTCTGGAAGAATTTCTGAAAAAATCCCCAGAAAATTTTCTGGTGCAAATCCTGGAGTTGCTGCCATATTTTCTGAAGGATTTCCAGGAGCAATCGCTGGAAAAATTCCTAGAGAAATTCTTGGAGGAATTCCTGAAGAAATCCTTGGGGTAATTCCTAGAGAATTTCCCGGAGGAGTTCCTGGATAAATTCCTGAATTAAATCTTGGGAGGATGCCATTGGGAATTGCTGGAAGAATCCTTGAAGGAATTCCTGGAAGGATTCTTACAACAATTACTGAATAAATTTCTGGGGGAATCTCTAGAGGAACCCTGGGAGAAATTAAAAAAAAAACTATGAGAAATTCCTGGAAGAATTTTTAGAGAAATTGCTGGAGGAATTCCTGGAGAAATCTTCAATGGAATCTCTGAAGGAATCCCTGCGGAATCATTGGAGACATTCGTGGAGAAATCCCAACGGAAATCCCTAAAGAAGTTCCTGGAGGAATTTTTGGCGGAATTCTTGGAGGAATCCTAGCAGCAATTCCCGGAGGGAGATCTGGGAGAATTCTTGGAGGAATTTCTGGAAAAAATCCAAAAGATATTCCTAGATAAAATTCTGGAAGAATTTCTGAAGGAATCACTGAACTGCTGACATAATTTATTAGGGAATTCCTTGATTAATTCCTGGAGGAATGCCAAAAAGAATTCCTGAAGAATCTCCAATCTGGTGGAATTCCTGGAGGAATCGCTGAAAAACAAAATCCTAGAGAAATCTCTGCAAGAATCCAAGGAAGAATCCCTGGAAGAATGCCTGGAAAATTTCTCGGAAGAAAACCTAGGAGAATTCCTGATGGAATTCTTGGATGATTCTCTGAAGTAACTCCTGGAGAAATCTTTAGATTAATGCTTGTACGAGGCTCTGAAAAAATCCATGAAGAAATCCCTTAAAAAATCCTGGATAAATGTCTGTGGGAACTCCTGTTGGAATTCTAGGAACAACCCCGGAAGCAATTTCTGGAGAATTCTCTGGAGGAATTCATGAAAGAATGCATTGAGGAAACCTTTGAGGATTTCTTGGAGGAATTGCTGAAAAAAAAAATATGGGAATTCCTGGATCTTGGGATCTTGGGATCCATGGAGGATATCCCAGAGGAATTCCTGAAGGAGTCTCCAGAGGAACTCCTGGAGAAATCTCTAGAGGAATTTCTGGCGGAATTTCTTGAGGAATGTCTAGATGAATTCCAGCAAGAATATTTGAAGAAATCGCTGCAGGAATTTCCAGAGGAATCCCTGGAAAAATCCTAGGAGAATTCCTAAAAAAATTGTGGATAGATGTCTTAAGGAATTCGTAGAAGAATACCAGGAATAATTCCTGAAGTAACCGCAGATGGAATTTTTGGAGAAACTTTGGAGGAATCCTTAGAACATTTCCTGAAGAAACTCCAGAAGAACCCCGTAAGCAATTTCAAGAGGAATTAGTAAGGAAATCCCTAAATAGTTCCTGGAGGAAGTACTGAATTAATTCCTGAAGGAAATCCTTAAAGAATACAAGGAGGAATTCCTGAAGAAAGTTCCTGGGAAAATCTTCAGAGGAATTTTTAAAATAAGTTGTTCTAGGAAGAATCGCAGAAGCAATATGGCCTTCAGAAATTCTTGGAGGAATTCCTGCAGGATATCCTAGAGGAATGCCTGTAGGGATTACCGAAGGAGTCTCTAGAAATACTCCTGGAGAAATATTTAGAAGAATTCCTGGAGGAATCACTAGAGGCATTTCTGGGTTTCTGGATTCCAGGATGCAGCAATTCCCGGAGGAATAACTCCTGGAGGAATTTCTGAAGAAATTCGTGGAAAAATCCCTTGAGAAATTCCTGGAGAAATCCCATAAAGAATTCCTGATGAAATTGCAGATGGAATCCTTAGAGAAATCCTTAAGGAATTCAAAGAAGAGCTCGCGGGAGAATTCTTTGAGGAATCCCTGTAGCAGTTCCTGAATCCCGAAAGCAGTCCCATGAGGAATTCCATAGGAAATCCCAGGAAAGCTTACTTAACAAATTCCTGGAAGAATTTGTGTAGGAAATAAACATATAATTTTTGGACGACTTATTGCTGGAATATTTGGATGGACTCCCAAAACAATGTTTTGTACATTTTTTCAAGGAACTCCTGGATTATTTTTTTTGCTAATCTCTGGTCAAGTTTCCTGTAAGGGTTTCTGGAAGATATTGCAACTGAAATACTTTGAATTATTCCAGATTGAATTATAGAAGTAATCTCTAGTGGAATTCTTGAAGGAATATATGGAGAAATCGCTGAAGAAATCTCTGAAAGAATACTCGCAGAATACCTAAAAGATTTTCCGTTGGCATTCCTTTGGGAACCCCTGGAGAAATTCCTGGAGTAATCCTCGAAAAAAGCACTGGAACAATCACTGAAGGAACCTCTAAAGATATACCAGGAGAAATTCCAGGAGGAATGTCTGGTGAAACCCATAGACTCTATGGTATAGAGGAATTCTTTAAAAAATCTCTGGAGCACTCCATGATGGAATCACTGAAGGAAGCTATGAAAAAAATCCTGGAGGAATTCGTCGATGCATTCTTGCAGAAGTATCTGTAAAAAATTCTGAAGGAATCGTGGGAGGAATTCTTGAAGCATTTCTCGGAACAAACCCTAAAACAATCACTATCGGAACCCTGCAAGATACTCATGGAAGAATTTACAAAAAAGAAACTTCTGGAGAAGTCCCTTGAGGAATTTCTGAAATAATCCCTGGAGAAGTTCTTGAATAAATATTTAAAGGAATTTCTGAAAGTGTTCTTGAAAGAATTCGAAAAGAAATCCCAGGTTTTTTGCTCTTAGCATGATGTTTGTTTGAATTGGGTTTTTAAATTAAGAAAAATGTATGGATTTTTTTATTTTATACAAAAGAGCACCTTTTTCTGAACCACCATGATTTTTTTCAGATTTTTAGAACTTCATTTTGGTACCTAAAATCGCTTTCGAAGAGATTTTTCGAAACCTTTTGACAGCTGGCCAACTGCTTGACAGCTCCGCACAGTACAAAATGCGACGAGGGGTGATTCGACAAATCGCTCCCATACAAACTTCAAACTGATTTTTAAATAGGTTCCCGGGCACCAAAATTCATGAAAATTTGGATTTCGGTTCAGTTTTGCATGCAGATTCTGAATATGGAATTATCTCAACACCGCTAAAGAAGCCAATTGAATACTAGTGAAATTCGTGTAGCAGTAGCGCATAACTGCACTCTTTATATAAAGCATATAGCATAGCAGCATATGGTTCTATCAAGGGTTCTACAAAGTCCTTCTTTTCCCTACCGGAATTGGTTCCGGCATATCTGGAAAATTTGGCATGCTGTTTTTGTATTCCATGAATAAACATCACAAAATTTAGCCATTCAACCAAGCTTGATTCTATGATAAGATTGAAGTGGTTCTCGTGCTCGTGCAAAAAAGGTTTGAAAAGTGTGGATAAAAACCTTAATTTTTAGAATAGTTTTTTTTTTAGATATTTTTCTGGAACTCTTAATTATTGGTAATAAGGCCGGAACAAATCTCATTTTCTTCTTTTGTCACTTTGCTCGTTGACTCGTCAAGGGGGGGATGATAAATAATAAACGTATTTCATGAAAAATTACCCAAACAATTAGGCAAAATCGTCAAACTCATCGGATTTGTTAAGAAATTTTCTGGACGACTCTAATTTCACTATAATTTTTTTAAATTTTCTAAATAATTTATTTGTGTCCCCCCTCAAAATGTCGAATTCCTACAAAAAATTTCCGAGGGGGGGGGGGGGGGGTGACATTAGAGAAAATCGAAATTTGTGTCAGCCTAATTAAGTTGGCTCGAATAAAAAAAATCTGGCGGTCAGGTGGGAGGGGGCCCGGCCCTCCCCTGCCTCCCTCTGGCTACGCCCATGGAGACTCCTTTTGCAGAGATGAGACGAGTGTCAGACCATGTTAAGAACCTTCTCCGATCCCCAAAACCCCCGTATACAAATTTTCACGGTGATTGGTTCAGTAGTTTCCGAGTCTATAAGGGTTAGACAGACAGATAGAAATCCATAGATTTCAAATAATTATTTTTATATGGAACGCATCCAGAAGGAAATGGGGAAATTGTGTATATTCGACAGTTTCCTTCTCTTATTCATGTTTTTTTTAAAGCTGTTGAACTCAGCGTTGGCCTAAGATCCTTCCCAACCAAGCTGAATTATTCGGCCATGTTTCAGGAAACCCCTCATGACGAAGAGAACAATCCTGCCGACAATACCCAACGTCACCCTATATAATCATTTCCAGAAATACTAAGTACGCAGATAGCGCACACGAAGACCTCTATAAAAAAATCGATTTATTTCGTAATCAAGACACCATAACTCATACAACAAACAAAACATTTTTCAACATAAATGCAAGAAAAGCTTCCGGTTCCCATCCTGGTCCCTGTGTCGAAAATCGCCAATCGACTAACAATAGTCCGACCCGCGCAACGACGGATGCTTTCGGCGGAAACTTTCGGCGACAACGTCGACGACGCAAACAAAGCCCTACCACCGCCGCCAGCCAGGTAAGCAAAAGACAACTCGTTATTGTTATTACCGAACAAAAGTTTCTCGAATTTTTGCGCCATTGTCAGCAGTTTTCGTCGTCGCCGTTTCCGGCGGACTTCTTTCGACTTTTGACGGCGGCGATGATGGTCCACCGGTCGTGCAGTCCCGTATCGATTAATCTAATGTCTTTTTCCGAGGGAAAAGAAAAAGGTCACGAATAAAAGGAAATTTCGGTTCTTTCAGAATTTTAGTTTTTTACTTTTCTTACACTCTGATTGGTTATAAAGTTGTTGATTATTTAAAAATACGGTGGATAATGTTCGTTAAAAAGTGCTGAAGTTTGATGAATTGGGAAACAGAATTCACGAACAGCTTTGCATTACAAAAATCACAAATGAGAGACACGCCCGATTTATTTCAAACAAAACGAACCTGGTCCGTCTACACTCTTCTAAGTGG
>NC_085136.1:313183511-313189155 GCF_035046485.1 Aedes albopictus | reverse complement strand
TCTAACTGCGTATGAACTAATTGCAATTACGTTGTCGTCCAACAATCAGGAAGGATGCATTTTCCGGAGAATTTGTTTGTTCATGCAAACATGTAGGTTGTGACTATAAAGAAAATTCTTAGAATACTGCTTCTTGTGGAATAACAAAAGTTGAACTGTTACTGACACCGCAAAAAAAAAATATTGCAACTAAAATGTAAACACTTATTTCCATTAAAATTAAATATCTTTAAAAACTTTTTCGCCAATTTCAATGGGAACTTTTTGACAATTTTATTGAGAATTTCTCAATTAACATCTTTTGAAATAACTTTCAAATTCTTGCAAGGAATATTTCGGTAATTACTTAGGGAAATTTTGCTTAAATTTCTTGTAATTTTCTTCAGCAAATCTTTTGATTTTTTTTCAGAAATTTCTTTGAGAATGGATAAGACATTTCTTCTGCAATTTTATGAGCAACGCCTTCACAAATTTATTCAGCAATTCCTTTGGGAATTTCTTCGAGAACTCTTTTGGAAACATCGTCACAATTTTTGTTTTTATTTTATGCTTGAATCCTTTTCCTGTAATTTTTGTCGAAACTCCTAAGGATATTCCTTTCAGAATTATTTGGACAACACGATAGGCAGTTCATTCGGTTTACGTCCTTTTTTCATTGCTCTGGGAATTTCTTAAGCAAATCTTCTGGAAGCTCTTTCAGCATTTCCCCCTGAGAATCGGTAAGGTGAATTACAAGAATTTCTTGATTGTTTCACCTGGAAATTCTTCTGAGAATTCCTGTGACAATTTTTCCGACAAATTATGTGTACTTGTCTGGCAATATGTTTAGAGTTTTCATTAGACAGTTCAAGCAGCAAATTCTTTGGAAATTTCCTTTGTAATTCCTTCGGGAATTAGTATCGCAATTACTCTCAGATTTGTTGGTAATACCTTTGAAAATTCTATCGAAAATTCCTTCGGAAAATATTTTGGGGATTCATTCGACAATTTTCTCGGAAAATCCTTTTTCATTTTTGTAACAATATGTTTGGAATTCCTGCTACAATTTCTTATGAATTTTCTTAATAAAATTTGTTTGGGAATTGATCTGGCAATTTATTCAGGATTTCCTCGGCATTTTTTTTTTTATCCCTTCGGCTTTGCCTTTCGGAATTGCTTCGGCATTTTATATGTGATTTGCATTGGGAATGCCTTTGTAAACTAGTCTAGTAATCTTGTCGTAAATTTCCTCGAAAAATCTTCTTTTGCTTCGGAAATATCCAAACGAGTTCCGATGAAATTTCGAGTGATTTTCAGAAGAAAACCCGTAAAAACTTAAAAAAAATATTGTCGGTGAAACAGAAATATTGCTAAAGAAATTCTCAAAGAAACTGATGATGAACTTCAACAAGAGAATTCTAAATAGAGTTCTTAAAATAATTTCATGATGAATTCCCAAAGAATTACCAAAAACCCGATTTAATCCACCTATGGTGAACAGAACCCTTCTTACACTTATTAAAATTATTGTTGTATTATTTGTATTGAACATATTTATTTTGTGTAATTGACTGAAAGTGTTAGAAAATATTGTGGATTTGGCATCTAGTGGATTGGTTTCCAAAATTGCATCATGGACCATGGACTAAACTACCAGAAATGCCAGACACCTCCTAGAATCTTGTATGGAATGTTTAAAAAATAGCTTAAATATTCAGGAATATTGTATCTTTTTTTAACTGCCAAAAGATCTTGAATCGATTAACAAATGGGTAAGAAAATCAGCAAGATAATTGTCTAATATCTCTTAATCAGTCGATTAAATTAGCTCCGAAGTACTTTGTATTCATGGTTATGGTGTAGAAAGGACAAAAATGATATATCTACTAAGTTAATCAGTTTTTGCATTAGCTAGTTATTTTGGCTGTCCGGTTCTTGCATTTTTCCCACAATACATAACTTCAAAGCTTTCATTTAACATATTGTTAGTTTTCATAGAATTCTTGTGTATTTGTAATTTGTTATTTATAATTTTGTTGAAAACAATAACCTGCTAGTATACACTTTGTATGAGGTCAGCATTATTTATTGAAAAATAATATCCAATAGACTGGTCAAAAACTAATGCAAGATAACAAGTGAATATAATAATAAAAAGAATTTATTGAAATACTCTTCGTAAGATATCTCAGTAATCAAATGTCGAATCGAATAAAATTTCAGGGCCTTTTTCAAGGATATTGTAGCTTTCATTTTGTGCTTAGAGAACCCAAATCGGTTGACAGACGGCTGAGATATTTATTATGGTACCCTTGGTCAAAAATCTCTCAAAAAGTTAACCTGTATTATTCCCAAGTACTCTTTGAAAGATATCTTGGTAACCAAATGGCCAATCCTAACGAAATTGTATAGGGTTCTACTAGAATGTTGTAGCTTTCATTTGGTGCCAGGATAACCGAAATCGGTTCACAGACGGCTAAGATATTTATTATTAAAATCTCAAAAGGTTTAGTTGTATAAATCCTAAGTATTCTTCGAAAGATATCTCTGTAACCAAATGTCCAATCGAAATAAAATTTCTGGGCGATCTACTAGGATGTTGTAGCTTTTATTTGGTGCCAAGAGAACCCAAATCGATTGACAAACGGCCGAAATATTTAATGTGATACACTTGGTCAAAAATCTTAAAAAGTTTAGATGTATGACTCATAAGTACTCTTCGAGGGCCGTCAACCAAGAATCCAAAGGACGGTCCGCAATAGAGGTGACTGAGCAGCAGCTTGGCAAAATCATCGACTTTGCGTCCACTAAGTCGAACATAAGCAAGGACCTGAAAACGGCCTTGCTTCGACTTAGGGTGTCGATCGACGATGCCAAGCAGGAGCACGCTGCACTCGCGTTGCTGACTGCTGCAGCAGCGGAGCCTGCAACTGAGAATGTGCCGAAGTTCACCCAAACGGAGGCCTTCTCCTTCGCAGGAAGTCCCAATAAGGCGGAAGCGACTGCTCGCGACAAACGGGGCAAGCAATCGCAGAAGCGGGCGAGGCAACACGCAACCAGAGATTGGCAGATTCTAATACAATGCGGTATGAAACATATACAAATATTGTATTAAGGCTTTGCAAATACAAAAATTGGTAGGTGGCAGTATACCAAAAATTGTATTGGCTTTCTAGAATCTGGAAAAGGAAAATTTCGCATGTGTGCGTGTGCTCTGTCGCATTGGTTTCTCTTTATTTGTTCTATTTTTAGACTGGTCATGGCAGCAGCGGCGGCATCAATTACCAAAACATGTTTAAAATGAAATACGGGCGGCGGCGGGTTCCGAACCGAGACAGTATAATGGTGATACACAGTACCCATCGCTCTAACCAGCACGGCTACAACTGCACATAGATAGACGGGAGGCTGAAAGCCATCATTAACAACACAAACGTGGCTTGGAGATGGAAGTGATACAACCACCACACTGCACAATGGGCCCAGAGCCGTATTTACGAAGACAAAACTGTTTAAGTTTTTAGACACATATTGTGTTTTAGAAAGTTTCTTTTTAATTGTTGATCCTTTTCCCCATTATTGTCATGTCAAACATCTGGTTAAACTGATTCAAAAATCTGCTTTCTAATAAATTTATTTACGATTCAATGATGGATGGTGATGGATAGTTTAAATGGAAATTCCACCAATAAGCTGCGCCAGAGATCAAGCAAATTTTAAATTTCATATATCTCAGGACTCTCACCACTTAGAAAGATGGTGTCTTCGGCAATGTTATTCAGTTAGTCAAGAGCTTACAGTTATTGGTCCAATTGTTTCGAAATTTCGTCACTAAGTGGCACTAGTAACACATTTGCAAAATCATTCAAATGATTGATTTTTTTGTGAAGTAATCAACAAGCTGTAAATTTTGTTTTCTTTGAACGTGTCTAAGTCAAGTCAAAGGTTTTTCAAAGAGCTATGTATTAGTCATAATTGTGCGACATTTCATTTCATTCGGTTCGCTTAATCCAGAGATATAGCAATTTTACGAAGAACACTCAAATATGAAACATTTTACTAGAGTTGCTTCATGTTAAGTTATCCAATCGAGTCCAAATTTGTACCGTTTATAGCTGTGCAACTGGCAGGTAAAATTTGAGAATATTTGATTTACCTTAGAAAATATTACAGCTTGCTGAATATATTCAAAATATTAAATAAAAGTTGCATGCTTCAATTAATTTGCAACTAGCGCTGCCTACTGGCAGAACCTTGAACCAATCAGCAATCAACTGAGAGGCCTTAACCAAGCTAACAACATCACCGAAGACATCAACTTTCTAAGTGATCAGAGTCCTGAGATATATGGAAAATAAGATTTGTATGCTCACTAGCGCCGCCTTGTGGTGGAAATTTGAAACAAACGGTCCATCATTTGTTAGTTCTTGACCAGCCAAATAATATTGCCGAAGACACCAATTCTCCAAGTAATTAGGATCATGAGATATTTGGTATAAACATTTCATCAGTGTTACGTCTGTTTGTCTCTGGCATGACAGATATCACAGACAGCAAGACGTAGCACTTGCAAAATTTCCATACCGTATATCTTAGCACCATGATCACTTAAATATTCGGTGTATTTGGCAAAGTTGTTAGATCAGCCAAGGTCTTGCTTTTGATGGGCCGTTTGATTTAAAATTCCACCACTAGGTAGCGCTGACGATAAATCAATTTTTATATTCCATATATCTCAGGACTCTGATCACTTAGAAAGTTGGTTTCTTCAGCAATGTTGTTTGGTTTATTAAGGCCTTTCACTTGATTAGCTGATTGGTTCAAGATTCTGTCAGTAGACGGCGCTAATTGCAAATTAGTGGAAGCATGCAACTTTTACTTATTATCTTGAAAATATTCACCAAGCTGTAAGTTTTTATTAAGTGTAGGGAAAATTCTCAAATTTTATCGGCTAGTTGCACAACTAATTAGCTATGAATGATACAAATTTGAGCTCGATTGGATAGTTTTACATGAAGTTAGAGCGACTCTAGTAAAATGTTTCATATTTGAGTGTTCTTCGTTAAACTGATATATCTCATGATTAAGTGAACCGAATCAAATGAAATTTTGCACATTTATGACTAATATATAGCTCATTGAAAAACCATTGACTTGACTTAAATACGTTCAAAGAAAATAAAATTACAGCTTTTTATTACTTTACGAAAAAAAATCGTTCATTTTCATAATCTTGCAAATGTGTAACTAGCACTTCCTAGTGGCGAAATTTCGAAACAAGTGGACAATTAACTGTTAGCCCTTGACCTACCAAACAACATTGTCGAAGACACCAACTTTGTAAGTGACCAGAGTTCTGAAATATATGAAATTTAAAATTTGCTTGATCTCTAGCGCCGCTTAGTGGTATATACAAAAGCATGCCAAGTTTGATAAATAAATTGCCTAAAACATTTTTAGCAAGTTGTTACCTTTTATAAAGTACACCAAAACTATTCAAGTTTTAATTACTTGTTCCTCAACGAGTTAGATATAATTGGTACAAATTTGGTCTTGATTGATTAACTCTACACGAAATTAGAGCCCTTCTAGTAGAATACCTATTATTTGACTTCCGTTTATCAAATTTCTGTACCTTGGGATTAAGCGAACCGAATTAAATTTA
>NC_085136.1:313163511-313181011 GCF_035046485.1 Aedes albopictus | reverse complement strand
TTAGGATGATTTGTGAAAAAATACCCGGATTTTTCACCTTTCTGAAATGCTCAATGTATTAGTTGCTACGGGAACAGCGAACTTTCCCTTCGATTATCTCCGTTCGTGGATTTTGTTAGATACGGTATTTGGTAAAGTTACACGTGAAATCGTTTTTGTTCGTTTGACGTTTACTCACTACCGCCATCAAGCCAGCAGCGAGTTGTGAAATGCAACCTGATGCACTTGGCGATTATTTTTTCGTGACGAAGTTGATGGTGAATATGTTCCAAATGATATGTCTGTTTGTCTGTACTAAAGCAATCTCAACAAATCACACCATTTCAGATTCCTGAGGTGTCAAAATATACAGTAGGATAATATACAGCATCAACCCCGGACTAATTTTTTTCAATCCTCTTTTGCGTCTAAAACTATAGGGATTTTTTTATGGGAGTCGGTTTTCTCGGTAGGGCGATGGAAGTGCGAGTGAAAAATCCGGGATCAGAATCGCGCTACAATATTCGTTGGTCAGTCGGTTTTCTCGGTAGAGCCATGCAAGCGATAGTGTGGAATGCGGAATCAGATTAGCTTGAGAATTTTCGAATGGCTGACAATTTTCAGGTAAGAGTGATGGAAGTGCGAGTGAAAAATCCGGGTTCAGAATCGCGCTACAATATTCGTTGGTCAGTCGGTTTCCACGGTAGGGCGATGGAAACGCGAGCACGAAATCCGGGATCAGTGGTCATCGTGATCAAATAAATCATAATCGTGATGAAGACCGCGACGTGTATTTCCATATAACTAGTGGATCATATCACCTAACAGAGGTGGCTCCTAGATCCACACCTTACCCTACCCTACTAACCACCATTCCTTCCCGTGACAACTGTGGGGATGCTGTGGATTCCACGGTTTCTAGTAGCAACGGTTGTCGAACTAACATTCCTTCCCTTTCCTGATGACCGTAAGGACGTGGCCAGCGCCGTTATTGACTTTAAATAGCTGAACTCTCGAATTGTGCACATTGAGAATGGTTAGCTAGTCCCAAGCTTTCACATTCATTGGCTCTCTGTGCAACTTCGATTGTTCTGGTCAATCACGGAGTAGCAACTACGATGTGTACGGTTATCTTTGCTTTGCTTTGCTTTGCTTTGCTAAAACTATAGGGATTTTTTTATGGATTTATTGCTTGCATTTTTTGTCAAATTTTACATGAATCTTGTAACCTATAATAATAAAATATAGCCTAAAGTGTGAAGAAAAAACTTTGTCGAAGACCGTAAAGTCATCTGTGATTGTGAAAGAAGTTATATCCTAGCTAGTAACTATCGTCTTGATGTTAATCGGCCTTCAGTGATAGTGAAGGTGCTCATGCAGTCAACTGAAAATTCTGATATTTTCCAGCTCTGTCTATACGTTTAACGTAATGTCGGAATATGTTCCATTAATAAGTTTCCCAATTTTTTTTTTTAAATTTTTGCTTTTCTTAACAAAATATTCTCAGGATTCAGGAACAGTTCGGATTACGTCGACGGAAAGATCATGCTTCGGAATGATGGCCCATGCACAGAAATTTTCTATACAAAGCAATAGTGGAAGATTACAAGAACAGGGACCGAATTCTAGACCACACGATAGGTAGTAGATTGTCCGCATCACGACGGTTAAACTTCCGTATGAAATTTTTGAGTTTAGCAAAGCCATCTTAACATGGAAACCTTGACCGATTGAACCCCTGAAAAAGCCCCATACGGACCGAAACGTTGGAAAAAATCATAAATTAGTGTTTTTGATTTCTCCAAAAGACTGCAAAGCCAAAATTCTGAAGCAAAACTATCTCATTCGTATCCCGACCAAGGAAAGATCATGAGTACATGTTCGACGAGAAAGGCACTATCACCACTAGGTGGATTAATCTGGGTTTTTTTTTGCAAATTTGCTACAACTTTGTAGAACATTTTGAAATTGTATAGAGAATAATTAATCAGCAGTGTTTAGAGTGTTAGAGTGACCGTACTCGTTTCACAATAATGCAAAAAAGAATGACAGAACTTGGCAGAAACATTTTTGTCTTCGTAAATACGACTCTAAACCCATTGTGCACTGAAAAGCCCGCATCCAGCAGTGTGCTGTTTACTAGTGGAAAATTCCTAGTAGACAATAGTACGCGAAGCTCAGCAGCGAAGCGAAAGTTATTTTTAGAAACAACCCGGTTCAACTTCTCGGGTTTGAATAGTGGTGTTTGTGTGTAGTGGTATGGAACCTGTGGAACCGTGTAGCGCATCTTAATACAACAATAGATTATGATTTAACACATTTTCTGTACGTTTTTAATACATTAATTGGTAGAAAAGGCATATCTCAATTTTTGGTAGCCTTTCTTGTTTTGCGTGAACCGTCAGGCGAGGAGCTGTCTGGTGGTGCTCGCAAGGCCAGGCGAATCATTACCCCGAAAGTCGGTAATTATGCCGGAAGGTCGGACCCCAGCCAGGGTTCCCGGAAAACTGGGAAGGGTGGGCCTGAAAAGGCTGGCCCGTCCCGGAACGATGGGAACAAGGGGTTGCGACCACTGATGGGCCCTCAGCAGCCACAGAGCAGGGCGATCCAAGGAGAGGACCCTCCTTGGACAAAGGTTGAGCGGAAGAAGAAGAAGAGGAATCCGCAGGTAGAAGAGCAGAGCGCCAAGCCAAGGCGCAGGAGGGTACGTGCCAAGCGCGAGAAAGGTGACGCGCTCGTCATCAAGACTGAACAGTCGAAATACTCGGACGTCTTGAAGGCGATGAGGTGCGACGATTGTATAACATTTCGCCGAAAACCATTTCGCGGAATTCCTTTTCGCGGTGTACCATTTTGCGGAATTACATTTGGCGGAATGTAACATTTCGCGGAATGCGCCGTTTCGCCGAAAACCATTTAGCGGAATGTACCGTTTCGCGGAAAAACGTTAATGAGAGAGAAAAAATTAATTGACCGAGAAACGACATCATGATAAGATTCAAAATTAATCAGCAATATTTCAATTTTTGTAACAATAAGCTTAAAAAACAGCCTATTTATGAAAGAAGGGAAATTCACTAGTAATATAAATTTGGCAGTTTTTATACAAAAAAAAATAATAATATATAACATTTATGAAAGAGCAGCCTTTCATCAAAAGAAGGAAATGCTTCCTATTAAAAATAACAGCATATGTTCGAAAGATGGGAAAACCTGAGAACTATTCTTATATCTATTATACAAGTATAAGCTTGCTAGATATATCAAAACAGAGAAGGCTGGTAAAGTTATCACTAAGGAGTGCTTGGAGGAATTGAGGGTTACATTGTCACCCGGTTTATAAATAGCAACATTTTGATATATAATGCTTTCAATCAATAAGGGTGAAAGTGTGGAAGCTAAGAAGCAGGTTCAGATCCAGAATTATGATGCTGGGTCATTAGGCCGAAGAATATTAGGCTGAATGGACATTAGGTCGAATAATCATTGGGCTGAATAGATATTAAACCAATTGGATAATAGGCCTTGAAGGATCTGTCTACACAGTTAGAAAAATCACCGACTTCGGTAATGTTTTACCGAAATCTCAACCGTTAAGTTTGTTTTACAGGAAAAATTCGGTAAAGGTAGCAACTTTTACCGAAGTTCGTTAGAGTTTGACAGATAAACGATAACATTTTACCGAAATTTGTTATTTTTTACAGAATTTCGTTAAAAATCCATTACCGAACGCTCAGCGGTTGAGATTTCGGTAAAAACTACCGAACGCGATTAGCTGTGTATTATTAGACGCAGAAAATATCTTACAGGAATTAGTTAGTTGCTGGGTCACCAAACAACACTATAGCACTGCAACTTATATAAACAACCTTTTCTTAAAAGAAGGAACAATCTTAGATGTAGATATCAGTTTGTTAACCAGCAAGTGTTATTTGAAAGAACAGCCTATTTAAAGAAGAACAAATCTCCTACGGAGTGAGCAGTGAGACCGCCAATAAATAACATTACAATGCAACTCGAAAGAACAGCTTTCAATTTGAAGAAGGATAAAAACAGTAGGGTCAGCAGCCTAGCTACCAAAAAAAACTCACTCAGATGAAGTTACCAGTTTGATCGTCAGCCAAAATTTTCAACAGTGTAACTTGAAAGAACAACCTATTCCCGAAAGAAGGTCAAATATTCTATAGAGTTATCAATTAGTCTACCGCAAACTGCGTAACACATGAACAGCTTTTGATAAAAAGAAGGTAAATGCTGAAACATTTAGCAATTCGTTCGCCAAATAACAACGTCTGAGAGCAGTCTGTTTTTAAAGATGGAAAAATCTCTGATGTTTCTAGCAATATAAGCGCTTGAAAGTTCAATCTATGTGACAAAGATGTTTTGTTGGTCATGACGCCTAATGTGCATTCGCTTTTATTTCCATTCGACTTAATGACACTCGGCCTAATGTCCTTTAGCCTGACGTTCAGAATTCTTAAGAACGGTTTACGAATTAAAGAAGGCAAACATTTTTTTTATAAAATTATCAGATTTAGCATCAATCAATACAATCGTAGAGCTAAGGTGGTTACGATTGCGCATGAATCGGTAATGGAGCTAGTAAAGTTTAGCAGAGAAAATAATGTGTTGTTTTATAATTATATGCAAAATGTTAAATTCCGCGAAATGGTATTCCGCGAAACAGTACATTCCGCGAAAAGTCATTCCGCGAAATGGTTTTCGGCTAAATGGTTCATTCCGCGAAATGTTACACCGCGAAAAAAAATTCCGCGAAATGGTTTTCGGTGAAGTGGTATACAACCAGGTGCGACGCTAAGCTTGAGGGTCTTGGAGCCGTCGTACGCAGTATCAGACGTACTCGTACGGGCGAAATGATCCTGGAGCTTAAGCGCGAGAAGGATCACAAGGGCGCCGCCTACAAGAGGCTGGCAGAAGAGGTTCTTGGTGATGGAGTGGAGGTGAGGGCACTTACGCATGAGGCGACTCTGAAGGTCAAAGACCTAGACGAGATCACCGAAGCGGGAGAGCTCGTCACGGCACTGCGGCAACAGTGCGATGTTCAGGTGGCCGCCACAGCCGTCAGGCTGCGGAAGGGGCCAGCAGGGACACAGATAGCTCTGGTTCAGCTACCTGTGGCGGACGTTAAAAAGTCCGTTAAAGTAGGGCGGATAAAGGTGGGCTGGTGCGTATGTCCTTTGACATTCCACGAGCCACCAGAGGTTTGCTTTAGGTGTCTGGAACCAGGACACAAGTCGTGGGACTGCAAAGGCCCGATGCGGCACTGAAGGTCATAAGGCCCAAAGCTGCACGAGTCCGCCCATCTGCATGATCTGTACCGGGAAATCCTCGAAAAACAGACATCCGATGGGTGGTCCAGGGTGCCCGGCCTTCAAGAAAGCCGCAGGGAACAAATCACAGTGCAGGTAACGCAGCTGAACCTGAACCACTGTGTTGCGGCTCAGCAAATGCTTTGTCAGGCAGTTTCTGAGTGGAAGTCGGATATCGCCATCATAGCAGTGTACCCGCCGGCAACGGCAATTGGGTCGCGGATGGGTCCGGTAAAATGGCGGCGATATGGACGACGGGTGAATACCCCGTTCAGGAGTTGGTGTCTACTACCTATGAGGGCTTCGTGGTCGCCAAAGTAAACGGGGTCTTCTTCTGTAGCTGTTATGCGCCTCCGCGGTGGCCGATCGAGCGGTTCACGCAAATGCTGGACCGCTTAACGACCGTGATAACAGGGCGAAGGCCGGTGGTAATAGCGGGTGACTTTAATGCCTGGGCTGTGGAATGGGGAAACCGTTTCACGAACCAGCGGGGTCAGATCCTGCTAGAAACACTGGCCATCTTAGATGTCGACATGGCTAACGTCGGTACCAAGAGTACCTATAGTCGAAACGGAGAGAAGTCAATTATTGACGTGACCTTTTGTAGTCTTGGCCTAACAAGTAGTTCGAACTGGAGAGTAGATGATGGCTACACTCACAGCGACCACCTGGCAGTTCGCTACAGTATCGACTACAACAACAGCAGACAGCGGATAGAAGAAGAGGCGGCTAGGCCAAGGCCAAGCCCTCGCAGGTGGAAGACATCATACTTCGACGAAGGGGTTTTTAGAGCGACGCTCTGCCGTGAGCGAAACTTACTTGGTTTAGACGGCGACGTGCTGGTAGCGGTGCCCTCACGTGCGTATGATGCGACCATGCCCAGGCGAGTCCATGCTAGAAATGGGAGGCCACCGGCTTACTGGTGGACCGACGCGATTGCGGACCTGCGCCGCGCTAGGCAGCGGATGCAGCGAGCACGATCAGAGCAAGAGCGAAACGAACGGCGGGTGGTGTTCGCCGCTGCAAAAGCCGCGCTTAAGACCGAGATAAGAGCAAGCAAAAAGGCCTGCTTTGAGGGTCTCTGTCAGCGTGCCAATACGAACCCGTGGGGTGACGCCTACAGGATCGTTATGGCCAAGACGAGAGGTGTGATGGCTCCTACAGAGCAATCTCCAGAGATGTTGGAGGGAATCATTGGAGGACTTTTTCCGCGTCATGATCCTAGTCCTTGGCCTCCTCTCGTAGGACAGCCAGGGACTGGGGCTGGCGATGAGGAGAGGGTCACCGATGTGGAACTTGCGGGGATAGCTAAGTCCCTTAGCGTAGGTAAGGCCCTAGGTCCGGACGGAGTTCCGAACCTGGCCTTAAAAGTAGCTATTGCAGAGGCTTCCGAGATGTTGCCTAGGAATTTTCCGAAACAGACTTAAAAATACCATCATTAAAAACGGCTACGCAGTCTCGAAATTAGCAAACGATGTTTACTACTTGTCCAACGTTTCGACACGGGGTTAGTGTCTTCTTCAGGGGGAAGAACACACTAACCCCGTGTCGAAACGTTGGGTAAGTAATAACCATCGTTTGCTAATTTCGAGACTGCGTAGCCGTTTTTAATGATAGTTGAAACGATACAGTCGAGCCTCCACTAGAATTTAAAAATACCGAAAGAAATCTCAAAGAACTCGCTGGATCAATTCTAATAGAAATGAAAAAAAAAACATTTCTGGTCACATTTCACTTGGTTCATTTTGATTTCAATTTTTCGATGGAGCTACCGAAAGAATGTTCAAAGGAAATGTCTGGAATTATTCTGTTAGAATTCTAGAAGCATCATAAGAGGAATTAGAATCATCCCTGAGGGATTCCGGAAACATCCCGGATTGCTTCAAGAATAATAAACCTTCGGTCTATCGCGCTGTTGTACTTTGTACAACACATGAGAATTGTCTGCTATAACTTTGTTACTAACTTTTCTTTTGATACCAAACCCACATGTATTCTACAAGCAACTTATTTGAAAAATTTTAAGACCTTTCTTGAAAACAGTATAACTCCTTTCAATGCGAAAAATTGAAAATCGCATTATGAAGAACGCACTATGTATGATATTTGATAGACAGTTAAATGTGAACTGTTATATTACAAAACCTTATGCTCTAGGAGCAATAAGATGTTTTCGGCAAAATTACTTGGGATATGGAGGACCTAGACGAGGTGACCAGAGTAATTCATATTTCAACCGATAGGCGGTGCTAGTGAGCATGTAAGAAAGATGGAGTCTTTGAAAAAGTTGTTTGGTAGGTCATAGACCTACTGATTGAGATACGTATGCTTCGGAGCTCCCAGGTCATCGGCGTGAAAGGCATGCGCTTTAACCATCACACCAGGTTCGCTTCCATGTTTTTTTTTTGTGTATTTTAACGTTTGCTACATCTACACTCCCTTTAAATTCTCTTTTGATTACTATTAGAGCAACTCATGATATAAAAGCTCTGATTCCAAAATAAACCTCACTTCCGTATCAAAACACACTTCCTAACTATTTAACTAATTCCACAATCCGATTCACAATGGCAAAACCCAAATTAGAATTCTTTGTCCTGCACCCACTACACAAACACACACACACGCACGCACTCCCATTGCAATTTCAGCAACAATTCCTGCGCAAACTGTTGCCGCCACACACTGCTAATACCGAAATCTCGATCGCACACGTAGCTTTCATCCCGAGTCTATGCAGTATAGTGCTAGTGCTAGCATAGAAAAGCCCCGGAATTCATTTTAACGATAAATAAACATGCACACGAAGCTTTCGCAATTGGATCGAAATGGATTGGCTAATGCCTACCCGTACCACCACCAACTGCATATAGAGTGAGGGATTGGATGCTGTGATGGAATCACTTTGAAGTGTGAGGGTGGCTTTCTTAGTTAGTTGCATGCTGCGATGTATTTTCGAAGAAAGTGTTGACTGAGAACTTGCTGCCGCGTGGAGCATAGTTGTCCCATGTTAATAGGAATTGAAATTGCTATGTTTATTTCTTTCCATTTTTTAAGTCATAACTTCTTTTAACTTTTTTGCATAGGTTGACATTTCATTGATTCATTTATAAGACTCATTAAACTTTTTCTGGTTGTTTTACTTGTTGTTTGTTTTATAAGATCTCATTTCTTCCATTTCTTGTTGTTTGTCTCTTTTTGATTAACTATGTTCTGTTTTATCGAATGTTTTTATTTTCTAATATTCCATTTTTTCATCAACTTTCTTGGAATAATCCAAAGCGATTCATCAAACCACAAAATAAACGAAAAATGGTAAAACAACCATTCCCACGTCATTCTGAACGCAACAGATCCAATCGTCTGACCACTTCTCGCTACCATACTTCCGATTCCTCTCCAGAAAATACCAAACAATATAACTGTATGAACTATTCAAGCAAGGTACAGAGAGTTATACGGCCGGACGGTGTTCATACAAGCATTCGAGCATTGGAACACTGGCCTCACTTCGACTCGAACTGAGTCAGGACAGGGAAGAACCCGGCGGATGGCGGTAACTTAACTAGCTTGTGGATTGTTGTGTTGTAGCAGCATAAAATAAAAGAGCCATTCGGACGAGTTCCGGTCCGGTCTTTGTGGGGATGAGGCAACACAGCACGTACCCACCGCTACCTGAAATGGTGGTGGTGGTGGTGTTGGTCGAATGGGGAAACGGAAATCGTATCGTATCGGAACCGTAAATATAGCATTTGTTGCTACAGAGAGAGAACACGGCGACAATGGAACAAAATTCTTTTGCAGTCATCGTTTTTTGGGTGGACGTGGTGCTTTCTCGGTCAAGGGTCAATCTAAACGGCTAGTTTTGGATTATTCGACGTTTCGGCCGACTTTATTTGGCCTTTATCAAGGAAAAAAAAAATCAGTCAACCGAAAAATCTGATTTTCCTTAATAAAGGCCAAAAAAGCCGGCCGAAACGTCGGGTAATCCAAAATCATCCGCTTAGATTGACCCTAGACCGAGAAATCCAACATCTGTACACTAGTAGTATTCCGGTCGAAAATCACCTAAAAATGAAGTTTTTTTATGTAGTCAATCTTCGACAAGACCAATTTCATTGGGACATAGGGGGATTTTCTTTTTTATTGTCGTACAAAATAGTACGCATGTTCTCAGAATTTAATAAATTGTTTTCACAAATTGGGCACATCTTTATAAGAACCACAACTAAATTGAAAAAATCAGGGTCGCTTAATTTTCTGGAAAACTACAGTGGAATATACATTTTTTTTACAAATACCATCTGCTTTGGAAAATCACAACTCAAGAACGAATCATCGTAGATACATTTTTTAGTATGCAATCGTTAACAAATTTTCTCAGCAATCCGAAAAAATACAAAATGAAAACTGTTTCCCCCAAAGTTTTCTACTGTTGAGGAAAACCGGTTGGAAAAGTCAGAAAAAACTATTAACGAAGCCCGGAAAAATTCCCAAAACAAACATTTTCGGAAGGAGATTTATAACCTATATTTTGTAAAATTTCCAAGATGTGTTTGTTTTTGTTCTTGAGTAATTTCCAATATTGTGGAAATTAACAATCAAGGCGGTCGAAAATCCACAAACATCTGGACAAATTTTTGCATACATTCTTGGCCAGTGTCTTTGAAGAAAGTTCCTGCAATAATCCGATGTGGTCTTTGTTTAAACATATACTTGGAGAGTCTCCCAAGAAAATTGAAGAAACATGTCTGAAGAAATTCTTGAGAGAATCAGGGTATGAATTCCTAGAGGAATTTCTACTTGATCCTACAGGAGAAATCATGCAAAAGCCTGTGGAAGAACCACTTGGAGAAATAGATGGGGACATCCATTCGGGGATTTCCAATTAAATGACAGAAGGATTCTTCGGGGAAATTTGTGAAGGAGTCCCTGAACGAGTTTGCGAATACCTGGATGATTTTTTGTAGGATTCCCCGGGATTTCCGAAGAATCTGCTAAAGAAATATCCGAAAGAATCCATGTGAGAAACTCTGGAAAAACTTCTGAAAGAATTTTCGGAAAATTTTCTGAGAGAATCCCGGGAGGATTTTGTTAAGAAATCTCAGGAAGATTTTCTAAAACGATAGATGGAAGACTTCCTAGAGGATTTTTAGAGGAGTCCGTTATATAACTTTGGAAGGAATACATGGTAAGTTTTCTAATGAAATTTCAGGAAAAATATAGAGGAATTTCGGAAGCAATCCATGGAAATTTTCTAGAGGAATCCCAAGAAAAAAAAAATATGAAGGGAGCTTTGCAGAAATCTGTAAGGCAATTCTCAATTCCTGACTTTGTGAAGAAATTTGAAAATTTTCCGAGAGAATTCCCAGAGAGATTTCGTAAATAATCCATGGAGAAATTTCCAAGGAAATCCTCAAGAGGAATTTCAGAAATAAATTCTGGAGAAATTCCTGAAGAAATCCACGAAGGAATTTCTGAAGCCATCCATGCAAGATTAAAAAAAAATATCCAGAATTTTTTTGTAAGATTTTGGAAAAACTTCTGAAAGATTTTTTGGAAAATTTTCTGAAAGAATCTCGGGAGGATTTTGTTAAGCAATCTCTTGAAGATTTTCTAAAACTATGCATGGAAGACTTCCTGGAGGACTTTAAGAGGAATCCGATATATAACATTGGAAGAAATACATGGTGAGTATTCTACTCACGTTTTTGGAAAAAATATAGAGGAATTTCGGAAGCAATCCATGGAAATTTTCTAGAGGAATACCAAGAAAAAATATGAAGGGAGCTTTGCAGAAATCTGTAAGGCAATTCTCAATTCCTGACTATCTGAAGAAATTTGAAAATTTTTTCGAGAGAATTCTCGAAGGGATTTCGTAAATAATCCATGGAAAAATTTCTACGGTAAACCCTCAAGAGGAATTTCAGAAAGAAATTCTGGAGAAATTCCTGAAGAAATAAACGAAGGAATTTCTGAAGCCTTCCATGCAAGATTTTTTTTATAAAAAAAAATCCTGATTTTTTTTTAAGATTTTGGGAAAGGCATCCACGCAACAATTTTGGAGTAATTCATTGAAAATTTTCAAAAGGAGTTCTTGGAGAAATTTGTGGAAGAATCTGTCGAGAAATTTCTTAACAAATTTCTGGAAGCACTTTTAGCCTTCCTGTTGCGAAGGCTTTCGCCAAAAGAAAAATGTGGTGAAACTGGCAATACTGGTGATAAAGAAAACAAAATATTGCGATAAAGACATGGTTGAAAGTGTTACAGTTTAGGATTTAGGATTTAAATGATCCTAATGCTCAAGGAGGGTTAAAGGAAACTTTTGAGGAATTTTTAAAAGAATCTATGGAAGATTTTACAAAGGAATACTTTGAAAAATTACTGGTGGAATTCTTAAAGAAATTTTTTATGAAGTTCTTGACATAATTTCTTAAAAAAAGATTTTTTATTAAGAAATCGCTGGAAGAATTTGAAAAGAAATCCCTTGAAGTTTTACTAAATAATCAGTAAAGATATTTCTGAAGGAATCCCTGGCTGATTTTTAGAAGGAATGCATTGAATAAATGGCTGAGGAAATGTATGGAGGAAAGAAATTCTTGAAGAAAATTCTTTTAAAATTAAGGAATTTTAGAGGAATTTCTAACAAAGCCATGGAGGATTATCTGAAGTAGACCCAAAGAAGATTTAAAAAAAGACTCCTTCAAGCAATTTTTGATGAAACTCCTAAAGGACTTTCAAAAGGAATTCCTGGGGAAATTTCAAAGAAAAACCTAAGAAGGTTTGCTGAATTCCTTGAGTAAATTTTTATGGAATCCATGGTAAATTTTCTAAAGAAATTCTTGAAGAAATTTATGTGGAAGAATTTCCCTACTAATTTCTTCAGTTTCTTCAGAGATTTCTCCAGGAGTTTCAGGAACTCTTGCAGATGTTTCTTCAGAGATTCCTCTGGAATTTCTTCACGGACTCCTTCGGAAATCTCTCCGGAAAGTTTTCGGAGAATCTTATAGGAGGATCCAAGGATACCTCCAGGAGAATTCTGGGATTCCCCATTAGTTTATTCAGGGATTCCTATACAAAATTCCTTCTAAGATTTCTGCAGGATATCCTTAGGGGATTCTTCGAGAAGTTTCTTTAGGGATTCTTCCAGAAGTTCTTCCAGGGATTCCTCCTGGGGTTCTTTCAGATTGTAGATTGAGATTGAGATTTTACCAGGAAGAATCACGGATGCCTCCAGGAGTTACATCAGAGATTTCATCAGAAGCTCATTCAGGAATCCCTACAGGAGTTCCTTCAGGGAATCTTGTAGGAGTTCCTTCAATAATTTCCTTTAATCAGGCATATGTCCAGGATATTCTTGAGGGCTCTTTCGTGGAGTTTCTACAAGTATTCCTCATGGAGTTCCTTCTGGAATTCCTCCAGCAATGATTCCCTTTAGGAAATTTCGATAAAAATCCTTCAAGGATTCCGCCTGGAAATCCTTCGGAGATTCCTATTGGAATTCTTTCGGGAATTCCCCCTAGAATTCTTGTAGGAATTTCTCCTGTAATTTCTTCTGGGTTCCTCCTGAATTTCCTTCAGGGGTTAGGGAATTCCTCCTGGATTTTCTTCGGAGATTCCTCCTAGAATTCCGTCGGGAATTTCTCCTAGAATTCTTTCAGGGATTCCTCTTGGAATTCCTTCGGAGATTCTACCTCGATTTTCTTTCGAGGTTTCCTCCTGAAATTCTATCGGGAATTCCTCCTGATATTCCGTCGTGGATTCCTCCTGCAATTCCTTCGCGGTTTCCTCCTGGAATTCCTTCGGTGATTTCTCCTGGAAATGCTTCGGTGATTCCTCAAGTAATTCCCCCGGCAATTCCTCCTGGATTTCATTTAGGGGTTCCTCTTGGACTTCCTTCGGGGATTCCTCCTGGAATCCTTTAGAGGATTTCATCTGGAATTCCTGCGAAGATTTCTCCTAGAATTCATTCTGGAATTTCTTCGGGGATTCCTCATGTACTTCCTTCATTGATTCCACTTGAAATTCTGTCGTGGATTTCTCCTAAAATTCCATCGGGGTTTTTTCCTTCTTTTATGATTCCTCTTATAATTCCTTCGGAGATTCCTCCTGGAATTCCTTCAGAGATACCTCATGGAATTACTCTAAGAGTCCTCTTGGTATTCCTTCGGAGATTTCTCCTGGAGTTCCCATGGGGATTTTCTTGGCATTCCTCCGGGGTTTCCTATTGAAGATCCTTTGAGTATTCCACATGGAAGGCCTTCGGAGATTCCTCCCAGAATTCCTTCAGGGGTTCCTCCTGGGATTCTTGCGGGGATTACTCCTGTTCTTTCTTCGGGGATTTCTCCTGGAATTTCTTCAAGAATCCCTCCTGGAATTCCGTTGGGTATTCTGTCTGGATTTCCTTCAGAGATTCCTCCTGGCCTTTTTTCGGCGATTTCTCCCTGAATTAATTCAAAACTTCCTCCTACAATTCTACCGGAGATTCCTCCTTGAATACTTTCAGGGATTCCTTCATTGATTCCTCCTAGAGTTCTTTAGTGGATTTCTCCTGAAATATCTTTGAAGACTCCTCCTGAAATTTCTACGAGTATTCCTCCTGGAATTTCTTCGGACATTCATCCTTCGGAGCTCTTCCATGGAATTCATCCGGGAATTTCTTCAGGAATTCTTTTGGGGATTACTCCTAGAATTCTCTCAAGAATTTCTCCTGGAACACCTTTAGATATTCCTTCTGGATAGTTTTCGTCGATTCTTCCTAGAAATTCTTTGAGAATTCTTTCTCGAATTCTCTCGAAATTCCCACTGGAATTCTTTCCTCCTAGAGTTATAGAATTATTTTAGGAATTCCTCATAAAATTCCTACGAGGATTCTTCCTGGAACTCCTCCGGGGATTCCTCCTAAAATTCCTCCGGGGGCTCCTCTTGAAATTCCCTCGATGATTTCTCTTGGAGTTCCTTCGAGGATTCCTCCTGGATATTTTTAGATGATTATCCTCTTAGAAATCCTTTGAGGAATCTTCTTGATAATCCGTTGTAGATTCCTCCTTGGTGATTTCTTTTAAAATTTCTTTGAAGATTCCTCCTAAAATTCCTCCAGGATTCCTCGTGGAATTCCTTCGGGATTTCCTCTTGTAAAAACCTTTGAGGATTCCGCTTGGACTTCCTTATGGAATTCCGGTGGGGATTCCTGCTGGAATTACTTCAGGATTTCCTCTTATAATTTCTTTGGTGATTCCTCATCGAAATTCTTCGGAAATTACTCCTGCAATACCTTCGGGATCCCTCACGGAATTCCTCCGGGGTTGTCTCCTAGAATTCCTTCAGGGTTTCCTCGTGGAATTCATTTGGTGATTCTTCCTGGAATACCTTCGAGAATTGCTCCTTAACAATATCGGGGGTTCCTCTTGGAATTCCCCTCCTAGAGTTCCTTCGGAGATTTCTCCTGATATTTCGTTTGGGATTCCTCCTGCAATTCCTTTGGAATATTCTCTTGGAATTCCTTTGGGGATTCCTTTTTGAATTTCTTCAGGGAATCCTCCTGGAATTCCATCGAGGATTCCTCGCGGCCATTCTTTCTAGAATTCTCTCAGGGGTGTCTCCAGGAATTCCATCAAAGATTCCTCCTGGATATTTTTGTTTGATTCCTTCTAGAAATCCTTAAGGGATTCGTTTTTGAATTCACTTGGAAATTTCCACTGGAATTATTTTGAGGATTCCTGCTGGAAATTCTTTGGGATTCCTCCTGGATATTCTACGTTGATTCCTTATCGAGTTCTTTTAGAAATTCCCACTGGAATTCCTTCGGGGTTTCCTGCTGTAATTCCCTTGGGATTCCTGCTTGAATGCATTTAGGGAATGCTCTTCCTGGATTTCCTTCAAAAATTCCTCGATAATTCCAATCAGGGATTTCTTCAGAAGCTTCTGCAGGGATCTCTCTTAGAGAGATTCTTGACCCACCAGAGAAGTTTCTTCGAGGTTTTATACAGCAGTTCCTGCAGAGATTAGTCCAGAAGTCTCTTTCTTCATGGATTCCTCCAGGAGTTTCTTAAAGGCTCCTCTTGGAATTCCTTCTGAGATTCCTCCCTGAAATCATTCGGGGGTTCCTTAGTGTAAATAGTGCGACTTTATCATCAAATTTGATAGCCTCTGAAGGTTCTTAGAAAATAAATCAAAAAATACATAAAGTTGATATTTCATTGCTCTTCATTTGTAATGGAGTTATGAAACAACGGGTACGGGTAATGTCACAATAGGTCTACTGGTCGCAGTGACGGACCAAAACAGAACTAAAAAGGGGTACATGCATTAAAACGTAATAGTTTATGTCATCAATGGTCATGAAAATGACATTATGGTCAAATTTTTGTCACGTCGATTCGCGCCGCCACCGCCGCCGCCGCAGAAAGCTGCCACCGATGTGACGCCGATGCCGGACAAAAATGGCCCTCACGCCGCCGCCAAGCAAAATATAGTCGGCGCACAAGTCTAGTTGGTATTCCTTTCAAAAATTAATTCGCGATGAATAATAAACTTTTCAAAACAGTTTGCCAAGGAATTTCTCAAAGAGGTCTTTGGAGTAGTTAACTAGAGGATTGCAAAAGGAAATCTCTTAAACATTACCTATCAATTCTGAAAGTCATTGACGAAGACAATGTCAAAAAATATATATCGCATGAAGAATTTCTGTAGTATCCCAGGTATTCTTGGGGAAATTTCAAGAGAAATTTGTGAAGGTATATTTTGAAAAATCCCTGTAGAAATCATAAAAGGAACTTCAGCTGAAATCCCAGTGGACATTCCTGGAGGATTTCCTAGAGGAAATCCTAAAGGAGCTCTTGGTGAAAACCGCGGAGAAATTGCAAGCGAAACTCTTGGGGACATCCATTGAGAAGTCTTTGGAGAAATTCTAAAGGAATGCTGAGATTGTGGCAAAGGTACTCCAAGGATTCCTATACAAATCGTTTCCAAAATTCCTCCAAGCATCCCTTTAGTAATTCCTCTTGTGGTTTATCCAATGATTCCCATAGAAATTTCTTTTGGAATACCAGCAAAAAATTACCCAGAGACTCCCATTTCCAGCAGCAGACTCAGATTTTCAGCAGCGATCATCTGAGAAATCCCAGCAAGATTCCCTGGTGGATTCTACCAGAAATTCCTGAATGTATCCTAGCAGCATTTCTGCAGCAATCCCATCAAGAATTCGTGAAGTAATCTGAAGTGGATTTTCAGCAGAAATTACTGGGTAAATTATTAGACAAAATTCTAGAGAAATCTTTGTAGAAATCCAGCAGGAAATGTTGAAGAAAAATCAGAAAAAAAGTACAGCAGGATTTTTTGTAGGAATCTCAGCTGTACTGCATAACGGGCTTGGTGGTCTAGTGGCTACCGCTTCTGATTCGTATGCAGAAGGTCATGGGTTCAAACCCTGGCCCGTCCCTTTTCATCCTACTTTGTATCTTTCTATCCACTTTATCTCTCTCTCTCTCTCTCTCTCTCTCTCTCTCTCTCTCTCTCTCTCTCTCTCCTCTCTCTCTCTCTCTCTCTCTCTCTCTCTCTCTCTCTCTCTCTCTCTCTCTCTCTCTCTCTCTCTCTCTCTCTCTCTCTCTCTCTCTCTCTCTCTCTCTCTCTCTCTCTCTCTCTCTCTCTCTCTCTTTCTCTCTCTCTTTCTCTTCTCTACATATACAACTCATGTATATTCATATGTTCATAGCTATCGCTAGAACCAGAAACGAATTGGAAAAAAGTCGTTTCCCTACCTTCCAATTTCCACTCACAGCACAGTGTATAAAACGCCTACAAGTTATGCAACCAAAAGCGTGCTGTGCCGCTTGACCTTATTCACCTCATTCACCATACAATCTATCACCTTACGAACACTATAGGTCGCATCACCGACCCAACGGTAACTCCCAGATCTCCCATCCTTTCCGTCTAACAAATACCCCAGTCCGTGCTGGATGTGGGATGCAGAGGTGATCTCGGTCTTTAGTAGCAACAACCAGCACACTCTAACATTCCTTTCCCTTCCCAACTGACTATAAGGACGTGGCCGGCGCCGGTATTGATACAAAATGTATGAGCTGCTAGAATTGCACTTTGAGAATAAGTGGAGTGTCCCAGCCCTTATTCATTTGGATCTCAGTGCAATTGGTACCAGCTCAGATCAATAACGGAGTAGCAACCATTGA